>NC_056726.1:1574924513-1575224513 GCF_019279795.1 Protopterus annectens | reverse complement strand
GTCTGGCCCTTCTACTTCTTGGGTGACCTCCGGTAGATGAGCTCACTGATTTAGTTTTCCTCTGGGCATGGAAGGAGCTGTATACTGTCCAGCCCATTCTAAAGAGACCTGATACTTTTTTTTTCTCCTCCCAAGGTTAGACCTCACTGGAGCAAAGGAGTTCCAGTAGGTGCTATTGTGGTGGCAGCAGCCACTAAGAAAGAGCTTGCAGAATAGAGCTCTTCTATTGAATCACCAAACAGGGAGCCTAGGGCACTGGACATATTTGGAAAGTGAGTCTTTACCTTGGTGACTTTCGCCTTGAGCGTTCTTAATTACCTGACACATTTCTGAGGCTACAGAGAAATTTGGCCAAGGAGCTATCAAATACTCTCTCAGAGTCCATGTCTTGCAGAGGATTTCAAATGAACATTGTCTTAGCTGGCCAATGTTTTGTCAATTTCCACTGCTTCCATGAGGTTGATCTCACAAACAGATGAAGGCATCTTATGAGCTGCCAGTTCAGGTATTGCCCTAAGGAGATATACCTGGATGCATCTATGTGACTTTGTAGAGCCTTTGATGGCACATCCTTATTTGATTCATCAGAAAAAGAGACACTTACCCACAGTGAGCAATGAAGAAAAACTTGGTCTGCTGTGGGAATCAAGTTTTCTACCCCTCAATGAACCTTCTCCAGGAATCAAAGAGGTGGTAATAAAATATGGTTCTGGAAATCTCAGGGACCTTTTCAAGATTCACATGGGACAACTCTCCAGAGGCAGAGGAGGAAGTTCCAGTGGGAGACATCACCACAGAGGCAGAGGAGGCCTGCAAAATCAGGGGTTCCATGATTCCTTTTTGGACAGACCCTTCCAGCCCTCTTGAAGTGCTGCCCAACTGTCCAACTCTGGAGGCTGTCAGGGGACAGTTATCCTTGCACCAGGATGCCTAGACAAATATAACAAAAGATTTCTGGGTGCTAAGAATACTATACGTATGTTATTCCATTCCATTTTTACAACTTCCTGTTTGCAAAATGAGAAAGCTTCCCAATGTTCCACTCAGTCAGAGAAAAGCAACAGCGCAAGAAATTCAAAAGCTGCTTGCCATAGAATAATCCAAAAGTTCCCACCAGACAAAATAGGATTTGGAACTTACTCACATTTCTTTTAAGTGTCCAAAAAGACAGGGAACCTCAGACCAAATCTGGATCTGAGCAAAATGAATCAATATGTAAAGAAGTCAAAGTTCTGAATGGTCATGGTTTAGCCCATTCTGCCATTTCTTTGCAAGGATGATTGGATGTGCATAAATCTTCAGGATGCATACTATCACATCAAAATAGACAGGTGAACCAGAAGACCTTTATGCTTTTGACTGAGAGCCAGTCTGAGAGCCAGTCATTACCAATTCAGAGCCCTGCACTTTGGATTCACCACGGCCCCCAGGGTGTTTACCAAATGCATGGCAGTGATGGCTGCTCACCTGAAACTCATAGGATTCCAAATGCTATATCTAGATGTGACTGACTTCTCACCGCCCCCCTCCAAGCATCTCCTTCAACAGTCCAGGGACTATTTGCTCCAGATTTGCCAGTCACTGGGGATAACAGTAAATTATGCCAAATCAAACCTTACACCAGTTCAGAGCACAACAACACAAACAGCTTCACTACCAATTCATCAACCATCCACACTCAGTTTTTAGGTCCATCTGTTTATCTTCCATCCATCTCCTTCAGCCAAATTAGTTCTTCAAGTGTTAGGATTCATAGCAGCAGCCATTGTATTGCATCCTTTAGCATGATACTCTATGCATGTTCTTCAAAGGAGTCTAGCTGTTCAATGGTCTGTTCTTTAACAACCACTATCCTTTCCAGTCAAGCTTCCTCTAATTTGCAAATGACACATTTGCTTTGGGGATCCAGTTGGATGACATTCATCTAGGCCTACCTTCTGTTTTACTGCCTCCAATGGCCACAGTGACTACAGATGCCTCTCAGCTGTCCGAGGCTGTGGCCCACCCAAGACGCCAATCTTCATATCAATCTACTAGATAAGAGGGCAGTCCTATTAGCATTGCAGGCATTTCAAGAAGCTCTTTTCCAGGGATTATTGCAATTCAGACTGACAACATGTCTGTTGTCTGTGTTGTCTGGTACATCAACAAACAAAGAGGAACTCAATCTTACCCCCTCTGCAGAAAGGCCACGAGAGTGTGGGTTTCGGCAATCTCTTCAAACTGCTTTCTAATTACAGTGTACATACCAGGAAAAACAGTGGCATAGCGGACATATTAAGCAGGTCCATTTTGATGCCCCATAAGTGGTCTGTCAAACAGTCTATGGTGGAAGAAATTTTTTGTCATAGGGGCCAGCCTTGCTTCGATCTTTATGCTTCCCCCCACGACAAGTGCAGCAGGTATTTTTATTTATTTATTTAACATTTGTTTACTGGGAAAGTCTTACTGGGACAGAGCCCATTTTCAGAGGAGGCCTGGGGAGAAAAGCTCCAGATGCATGTCTTTGAAACCCTTATCCTCCCTCAGTAGGAGTCACTGAATGATACTTTAGCCCACATTTGGCCTGCCAATCTTCTTTATGCTTATCCGCACTTCCCTTGATTCCCAAATTTCTGCAGAACACAAAAGGGCCGAAGAGCTCAGTCATCCTTGTTGCCCCTTCTGGCTTCAACAGTTATGGTTCCCCTTCCTATGGTCTCACCTTCACTGTTCTCCATGGATATTGGAACCATTTCCAGATTTCCACTCACAGCCCTTAGGAATCAACCATTGCAATAATCAGGCCCTCAAACTAATCGCATGCTTTCTCCACTTCCAGTAATGGTTAGACAGCCCAGGCTTTCTTCAGCAGTATGTACCATTAATTTATCTTCACAAAACAGACTCTACCAATAAGGTTTATAAGAGCAAGTGGAAAAGATTCTCACTCTGGGCTTTGAAAATGACATTGACCCTTTTTCTGCTCCAGTATGTGCAGTATTTTTTGGTTGTTCATTTTAAAGAAGCAGCTAAGCTTTTCTATAATCAAGCTGCAGTTAGAGGCCATTTCTAATGTTCATATAGGAGACAAAAATTATTCCTTGGCTAATTATGCAAAGCCTTTCTGAAAGGCATTTTTCTCTTTAGGCCACCAATAAAAGATCCTTCACCTCCCTGGGATCTGACTGTAGTGCTGCAAGATCTGACTCAAAACCCTTTGAACTTTCAGTTAAAAATGATCTAAATGTTCTCTTATGAAAAACAGTCTTCTTAGTAGCTATAACTTCTGCAAAAAGAATTTCTGAACTCCAGGCTGTTTCTTCAAAGACCCCTTACATTGTCTTCCATAAAGATATGGTTACTTTAAGGACAAACCCTTTCTTTTTACCCAAAGAAGCTTCTGAAACAAACATTAACCAATCCACTCATTTACCAGTCTTCTTTCCATATTTTTAAATAAAGGAGAATACATGCGACACCTCCTGGATTTGCACAGACAATTATGTTTTTATCTACACAGGACAAAGCAAATCAGAAAATTAGATCAGCTATTTGTTTTCTTTTCACCAAAAAGACTGGGTTGCCCATTTTACGGTATTATTCACAAATCATCACTCTCTGTATAGTAAAGTCCCACTGTACAAGAAAAGTAAAACTTTTTTATTGTTTATTTTATTTATTTTTTTTTGTCCATTTACCTGTAAGGTTTTCATGTGAATAAAAAAAAGAAACAAGCAAACAAAAAAAAGCAAAACAAAACAACTAATTCACCCTTATTTGAATCTTTGGCCAACAGTATCCCCCAGATTTACTAATCTTCCGTGCAGGACTAGCTTAGCCCTGCATGGAAGCGGCCGTTTAGGAGCAGGATGGCAGCGTGCCATGCATATTAATGAAGGCGCTCTGCATGAACACCTAATCTTACATGGAGCGTGTAAGAGTGCAGGGGTCGTGTCTGAGAGCAGAGCTCTCAGAATATACATGCCCCCACACTGAAGAAGAGCAGAAAGGCCAAAAGAATGAGCAAGACCGCTCATAGGTGTCCGCATATCCCCAGCAACATTCCCCCATGTGTACAACAGCAATAGGAAATACATATAAAATAAACAAACCCTTTTTTTTTAGGAATCCAATTAAAGCTAACCGTAGGTGCGTGGGTGTGCCCATCGTTTAGCTATGGTTAATACAGCTTAAATGGCTGAAGAGGATAGCAAGGAAGATATATGCAAGTGAAGCAGTATAGCAATAGTGTAGTGGGCAGAGCATTTGCCTTACGAGCAGGTATTCCTAGTTCAAGTCCCACTGCAGTACATGCCATTTTCTGTGGCAAATCACGTTATGACCAATATTTTCATTGCATAACCCACTAAATAACATATATTTGTGAACTGGGGTACTGTATTAAATGCACATGTGAAGTGTCGGTGTCATAATGTTGCAAAGTCCCCAGATAAGCACGTGCCCCATATAGTATATGTACACAGGAATCATGGATACAAATGGAAGGTAAAATGTGTAATGAATGACAACTCCATACAGCTTCCAAGAACCGTTAGATATTACTGTCTAAATCAGTGCAATTGTAAGCGGGAGTAAGCACTAGTAAGCAAGTGTAAGCACCAAGGAAGCAGTAGTAAGCGAGTTTAAGCCTGTTTGTGCAGGGGTAAGCAATGCGCATAGAGGTTAAGCAATTTTGAAGCTAACTTCCTGTAAGCATATTTAACCACTCACACAAACCTGCTTACAACTGCTCAGAAGTGCCTTAATCACTCTGTATCCAACGGCCCTTGTTCTGCAAAGCAACAAAATAAATAGCCTTGCTGGTCCTAAACCCAGGACCCTATAGTCACAGTAGTTAACCACCAAGCCATCACAGCAGTACAGAAGAATGAGGTATCACCAAACAAGTCCTCACAATAGTAAAATCAAACTGGACCTGTGAAAGGAATCAGTATACAGTCATATGTTCTGTAACCCACTACATAACATAAATATGTGAACTGGAGTGCAGCAGTAAGCCCAGAAGTGAGGTGTAATTGTAATAGTGTTGAAGTCCCCAATAAAACACAAGGACCCCATACAGTGTACGTACACATGAATCATGGATACCAGGCATACATATAAGATGTAATCAATAATAAATAAATGCCAAAAAGAACATATAATGCAAAGTCTATTGTAAGCAACACTAAGCATTGCACAGGCCAGCTTAGGTTGTATAAGCAATGTGTAGGCCAGCTAACTCAATGTGCCCAGTGTTATACCTCTTTAAACAATGCCAACCTTAGGTAAGCAGGTTTGCCCATAGCTTAGCCTTTTCAAAATCGGCCAATCACAGAAAAGTGCGGGAAATCGGCCCTACTTCAACCCAACAGGCAGGAATACATCTCATAACTGGTTGTAGCTTCCCCTTGCAGGCACCATGTCAGGAAGGGGAAAGGGAGTGCGCTTTCAGGCGCAGCGCTGGTGCATCCAGGAGTCCAGAGTCATGGTAGGACTTCTTGTCAAAGACCATGAGCAGAGACTGCTGCAGGGCCAGTACCAGGGTTCCCAATATAAGGCGGAAACCAGGGACCATCTTGCCCGTGACCTCACCAGTGCCACTGGCATACCCCAAACTGGTGAGCAGGTCAGGCATCACTATGCCGAACTGAAGCGGCATAAGGGGGGGGGCCCTTGGAGCAGTGGATCCAAGAGGCTAGAATGGCAGGGGAATTCCCAGCTGTAAGTATCACTCCACTATGTGTGTAATAATTGGCAGCTCATGTATAGCATGGATAAGTATGGCTAAATAGTCCTCTTATGTCCTCCACAGCTGCAAGTGAGCGGGCCGTGAACCAGGAGACCCATGGAAGTCACCTGGAGAGGTTGCGACATGATGCAGGTCAGTAATACTCTTGCATGTACTGTCATAGGAAATAAATCTAAAAGTATTAGTAAATGAATTGCCTGCATAAAACCTGTATTGTTTAAGGCAAGTACTGCATACACTGGAGAATATGGCAGGAAGAGTCTCATATAGTTTGTATGTAAATAAAAGCATAATAGCCTGACAATAAAGATCTAACTGCTGCACTGCATATGTATACTCTGGTATCATATGGTAATGTAGATTTGCAATCACTTAATAGTACTGTTGTATTAAGCACTGCTACCCACACTGTGCACCATAAATAGAATGTACAGGAATGCCTGTATATGACTGGAGTAAGCCCCAGAGGCCATTTAGTACAACTGAGAGACACATAGACAGAAAACAGGGAAAAGGCAGACAACAAAACCCGAATAGCACATGCAACTGAGATGTGAACTTTTATATTTTTAGCACACACAGCCATGGTTCAAATCCTGGCAGTGGTAGTAGTCTGCAGACAGAATCATACCCCACAACTGTACAGATATGTCCAGAATGTCCAGTAAAGTGGCCCATATCTGTTGCCTGTCAACCTGTCCCCCTGGGAAATCAGTGGGATGATCCCAGATGTATAGGCAGCAAACAGGATATATAACTAACTGACACACATCTATGAGAGCAAAGCTGGCACACTAGCAACTCCCCAAAACCTTATGAGAGTAATAAGCCAAGTATATCCTATCTACACCCCCATGTTGTCAGGATGTGAGGTGTATGTGCATAATACTAATGTGGAATCTGGTACTTTGTGTGACAACATTCAGGTAGTGCTAACAAACATTGCTCCCACAGGTACATCAGATACGAACACTGTGCCAAGAAATAAAAGAATGATACCCTGTACTGGTACTGTTTACTTTGGTATTGTATGGCATTGTGACTGATGCAGTTGCTCTGAAGGTATTACTCATCACTGTTGCCCACGCTGTCCTACAAAATATAACTGTCTATGAAATCCTGTATAAGAGTGCTGTAATACAAGGTCAGAATGCAAAACCATAGGAGAAGTATAAGACAGAAAGCAGATAGGAGATATACAGCAATATCTATATAGCGCACATAAATTTGATGGACATTGTTTAGGTTGTAGCAGACATAGCCATGCTCTGAATCCTGGGAGTGGAAGTAGGCTGCATACAGAATCATGCCCCACAACTGTACAGATAAGACCAGAATGTCCAGTATATTGGCCCATATCTGCTGCCTGTCACCCTGTCCCCCTGGGAAGTCTGTGGGATGATCCCAGATGTTTAGGCAGCAAACAGGGAATACAACTGATTGTCACACATCTATGAGAACAAACCTGTCACTCTACCAACTTCCGAAACTGTTATGAGAGTAATAAGCCAAGTATGTCCTATCTACACCCCCATGTTGTCAACCTGTGACCAGAGTGTGTACAGTAACAGAGTGAGATGTATGTGCATAATACTAATGTGTAATCTGGAACTGTTTGTGTGACAACATTCAGGTAGTGCTAACAAACATTGCTCCCACAGGTATGCCGGATATGAACGCTGTGCCGAGAAATAAAAACCTTGATACCCTGTACTGGTACTGTTTACTCTAGTATTGTAGGGAAATGTGATTGTTGCAGTTTCTCTGAATAATAAAGTATCACAGAACACTGTCACCCACACTGTGCTACATAATATAACTGTGTAGGAAAGCATGTATAAGTGTGTGTTAAGTCGCTAAAGGTTGAAGAGGGCAATAGTCTAGATATGTCCTGATCACCTGCATGTGGTCAATACATGGCCAGAGTCTGTGCAGAAAGAATTGGATAGCTATGTGCACATCAACCCAGAATCTGGGAGTATGAGTAGAAACAGTTAGTGTTAACAAACATTTCCTCCACAGGTATACCATGTAAGAGATGTATACTGCAGGTAAAACCAGTTCATGTATAACGATGATGACAGCCATATCACTGTCCAAACTAAGGCTATAGGGTAGTGTAGCAATACTTGTAAGGTACAGATAACAGCACTGACTGTGCTGTTTTTTTTTTTAAATTGCTGGAACCTGTATTCTGAGAGACTGCCTTCCAGACTATCTGCAAATATACAGAGCTGAGTATATATTTTTTTGGTTATAGAGTTTGTTAACTGTTGCTTAGATCTCTGTTGAAACTGTTGTCTCCCTGTTCTGAGAGACTGATCTGCAAATATACAGAGCTGAGTATATTTTTTTGGTTTTAGAGTTTGTACTGTTAGTTGTTGGTTAGATCTCTGTTGAAAATGTTTTCCCCACCCATCCTCCCTATTTTTGGTTTGTAGTTTAAATTTGGTGGCTTTTGCAGTTGCCCATCCCACTGTAGATTTGATCTGGGACACTCCCCCTAATCCCATCTCTTTACCACATTCTACCTAATAAACTCTTTCTGCACTTGCTTTTAGTCCTTTTTAATTTAATTGCATTTTTTAAACTGTGTTTGGTCTAATATTGCTACATACTCAAGTGTGCTAGCTTGCACTGCATGTGAATTGTTTTTACTACTTTTCTGTAAAAAAACAAAAACTGTAAGCGTGTTTCCTACCTTTCCTGTAACTAGTGTTCCAGATACAGATTTGCTGCATCCAGGACTATATGTAAGCTTCTGAGCTCCCCAAGCCTTTCTGTTTTGGAGGGAAACCTTCTAGCTTATCAGTGGGAGTGGTAAGCACTAGTTAACCTGTCTACCACATAAGAAGTGGTTCTGGCCCAGAAATTGTAGTTATCGGCCATTTGGGCAATCTCTTCCATCTCTCTCAACTTCCTGATTTGAAATCCTGCATTTGCACTTGTTTCTGTCTTGTAACTTGTCTAGTGCAGATACAGATTCTTAGTTTTAGCACTTAAATTTGCTTATTCATGCTCAGCACTTGTTCGGTACTTATAAGCACTAAATAAGCTACTAATTACTATAGCACTCAATCTTCCTCATTACCTAGAGGAAAACAGTTCTTGTACTTCATTTTCTTACTTGCTTAGAGAAAAACAGCTCTTGTACTCACTTTCCTCACTTATCTAGAGGAAAATATTTTTTTATTCAGGCATATCCAAGGATCAGCTCCCAGTGTTCTCTCCTGTCTATCTGATGAATCTGGGCATCTTGAGGCAATGTAGAAATTGCCTCATGTACACAGACAACCCTCTCCTCCTACCACCCAACACTACAACCTGTGAGAGATGCACTTATCTAGCCAAACTGGAGGTAAAGCTCTCTCCAACCAAGACTGAACTTGACAGTCATGAGGAGAAGGTAAACATTTGCACTACACCACACTCATCACATAGTCTCACTAAATCTACACCACCAAAATCCACACATAGTAACACAAAAACATTTGCAGAGGCTCTCAATAATAATCTTTCTAAGCAGCAGAGACCTCCAAAGCAGAAACGCAAGTAACCTCCATCCCCCAACACAACCCAAATGACACATAGCCCACAGACTCAGTGTGCCACTCAACCACAGCCAATAAGGCAAAACAACGTACCCAACACACTAGTTATAGGTGACTCTATAGTCAGGCACACTGATGTCCCACTCACCAGGCTAAACAAGGAGAAGGTTACTGTCAGCTGCCTGTCTGGTACCAGGATCCGCCACATAACCCACGCACTCAGGTCACTCCACAACAAGTACAAATATGACTCTGTCATTGTCCATGTTGGTGTGAATGACCTGAGACGTACCTCCCTGGACTACATGAAAAGAGACATGGAAGAGCTCTCCGATCTTGTAGCCCAGGCAGGTATGGCCCTAGCCCTGAGTATCATTCTGCCATTGCCCGAATGATACCACAGTACAAGGACAAAATGATTGACTTCAACAATTGGCTAAGTATCTGTCTGCTTGGGATGACGTGGTCGACAGACCAAGATGATTTGCCACAGATGGCCTGCACCTGTCGTCCCAGGGATTCCAGATACTAAGGCTCTTGCTGCCCCTATAGTGCCTTTTTTAGGCAAGGTTCAAATAACAAATTCACCACTGTAACAGGAACAGGCAAGCAAAAACTGAGGGTAATGCTACTCAATGCTAGAAGTCTAAATCTCAACATGCACTCATTCGAGGCACTCCTTAAAATGGAGAACATCGATATCTGTGCAGTGACTGAGACCTGGCTCAAGGCTCCAGAGAGCATGCCTGCACTACCAGGCTATAACTCATACCACACTTTTTGGCCATGTATCCTAGACCAAAACACCAAAGGCGGAGTTGTGTCCATATTCATTAAGGATATCCACACCTCCAGGCTAGTTACTCAGCATAATGTATCCAAGGTTATCCAAGTGCAACTAACTCTGGGCACAACTGCAGTCCAAACTGTAGCTTGCTATAGATCCCCCACCATGCCCCAGGATTCCCACTCCTCTTTTCTTGATGTACTGGAAAATATCAGGGTTCAACCAGACACCCTAATAATGGGCGACTTCAACTACCCCACCATTAACTGGGAAATCTACTCGTGTACCAACTCCTTAGCTCAACGCTTTCTGGAATTCATACACTCCAATGCCCTGGATCAACTTATCCACACCGCCACCAGGGGCAACAATATCCTAGACCTAGTCATTACCAACATGAGTGACCGGTGTTCCACACCTGACGTCAACTCCTCGTTGGTCCGATCCGACCATAAGCTAATCACCCTTGATATCCACATCCCACCCCCACCCCCCATTAAGGAAACCACGGTAAAAAAATTCTCCAAAGCCAACTTCATGCTTCTTAAGATAGAAGTGGTGAACTTCATGACACCCATGCAGATGGACAATACAGTTACAACTGCTGAATCCTACAAAAATGCACTCTATAAGCACTTACACGAGTGTATGGATCGTGTTATCCCAAACAGAACCAAGACGCTATCCTCCAAAAAAAGGAAGCCACTCTGGTGGTCCCCTGCCATAAACAAACTGTACAACAGAAGGAAGAAACTGTTGCAAAAGAGAGTAAAATCCAATGAGTGGAGAGGCTCCTGGTCAGCCTCAGTAAGAAGCTGAGATCCCTTATAAAATCCTCCAAAGCTAGCTATGAAAACAAAATTGCCACTAAGTCTAAGGACAACCACAAAGCATTCTATAGCTATGTCAAGAATCTCAATGACAGCAGCCAGATCTGCTCTGAGTTACAGCACAAAAGCAAGAAAATTACAGAACCAACTGATATTGCCAACATCCTGGCAGATAGGTTCAGTGCTAACTTTACCCCCACCTCACCCCCTAAAGGGCCCATATCTATACAGGAAGAATGCAGAGTCCCTGTAATCACAACTACGCAGGTAAAAGCTGCACTCTCTAAAGCCAAAAACACAGAATCCATGGGGCCGGACAACATCCCAGGCTGCATTTTACACAAACCTCAGAACAAACTGGCACCCCACTTAAGCACCATGTTCAATAATAGCCTCACATCAGGCTTTGTACCCACTGAATGGCACACAGCAACAGTTATCCCACTCCACAAAGGGGGAGCCACCACTGATCCCAGGAACTATCGACTTATTAGCCTTACGAGGAACGTATCATCATGGAACTCATAAAGAAAGACATTGGTAACCTCCAAACTCTGGATCCCACCCAGTTTGGATTTGTGAAAGGCAGATCATGCCTCCTGAACCTGATTGACTTCTTTGAGGCAGTCACCAAAGCCGTAGATGAGGGTAAGGTGGTCCACACAGCCTATTTTGACCTCGCCAAGGCTTTCAACACCATCCCCCATTCTGGAATTATATCTAAACTCACTAAACTAGGTATAAATCCCTATGTCACAAGATGGGTTGCCAACTGGCTCACTGACAGAACCCACACTGTAAAAGTTGCAGACTCCAAATCTGACCTCAAAGCAGTGACAAGTGGAGTACCACAGGGTTCTGTCCTGGGACCTCTCCTGTTTGGTATCTACTTCTCTGAAGTACAGGCTAACACAGAAGGCCTCTGGTTAATGAAGTTTGCAGATGACTGCAAACTAGGAGCCATAGTCAAGTCCCCAAATCATGTGGACATCCTACAGAAGGGCCTCGCTGAGACAGATGCCTGGTGCCAGAGCCATGGCCTCAAGCTCAGTGCCAAAAAGTGCAGTGTCATCCCCTTTAGTAAAAACTCTGTACCCATGAACTACCACATAGGCAGCAATCTACTTAACACCGAATGTGTGATAAGAGACCTTGGGACCCAGGTGGACAGTAGTCTGTCCTTTGATAATCACATCGTCACAGTAGTCAGGAAGTCCTTCTACATGGCACACCTCATCATAAAAGGGTTCTCATCCAGGAAAAAAGAGGTCATTGTTCCCCTCTACTCGACACTCATTAGCCCCATTATAGAGTACAGTGCCCCTTTTGGAATGTACCTCACAAGACAACTGCAGCAGCTGGAAAGGCCACAGAAGTACCTCACAAAGAGGATTACTGGCCTCAAACAAATGCCCTAGACTGGCCGCCTCAAAAAACACCAGCTTTACTCCATAGCATATCACCTACTCCGAGGTGATCTCTGCCTAACATATAAAGCTATGTCAAACCCAGAGCTGTTGGACATGCTACACCTAAAGAAATCCCAATCCCTCTGAGCTACACGCTCTAGGGACCTAAACCTTGTCACCACAATAAACAGGACATGCTGGAGGGATAGATTCCTGTCCCAGAGAATTTCCATACTTTGGAACAGGCTACCCATCTATGTCAAGCAAAGTTCTTCATTAGCACTCTTCAATAAAAATCTTGATGAGTGGATGGGAAATAGGAAATACACCCAGGGGATCACTTCTGTGTCTCTGCTCGACAGTGGCACAGGAAAATAACTTTCTTGGGTGGCGTAAGCCAAGGAACCTTGTTGGCTAGGCTTACATAGGCCCTTAGGCTGATAGCCTAGTACCTACCTATGAACCTATGAAGTAATGTGGATTACAGGAATATACTATTTGTTAATTGACAGCTTTCTCTCCCCCCACCATATCTCCAACAATAAACTACATACCCACCTCAATGGGTATGTAATGACTCCACTGTTCTGATTGCGTCCTGTTGGTTGATAAACATTTTATTTTATTTATTTATTTTATTTTTTTTTTTTGTTGTTGGACGGGCTAGTCCACTGGATCATTGTCCATTTTCAGTGGAGAGGCGGGAGAAAAGCTCTCCACAGATTAGCATGTTTTTTATAGAAATAAATGTAAAAACACTGTATAAGGCAGCAATAATAATAGGAAGGAAGTTCGTCAGGTTGCAGGTAATAACAAATAATAAATATAACTATACTATACAAATTATGTAATTTAAAAATTAAAAAAAAAAAAAATAAAATAAAAATAATAATTTTTTTTTTTAACAGTAGAATCATAATGTTTATTTGATATTTAGAGAGAGAGAGAGAGTTTTAGAAAAAATAAAATGAAAGAAAGATGAAAGTAGGTTAGTCTGGATTGGTGGAAGAGTACAGCCAGAGTTATTCAGATGTGAAGAAAGAAAGAGAAGTTTTTTAAAGCAAGGAAAAGTGGCTAGAGAGGAGATATGGGCAGTATTTTATTTTTGGTTTTGCCATATTTTGCCAACTGGTTTGCTGCAGAGTGCAAGTTTCCAATTCTTTTCTGTTTTTTTGGGAGGGTATTGTTGTTTTGTAGTATTTGTAGTAAATTAGGGGTTTGCTAGGTTGGTGTTTTCGAGGGCTGATATAAAAATTGCTAGTGCAAAAATTTTTGTTAGATAAAGAGTTGTTTGTAGATTCCACCCCTTGTTAGCAAGTTCCAGTGGTTAAGTTTTGAGTTCTATATTGGTAGTAGTGAGATTGAGAGGCAAATGCATGTGGTTTATGTGGTATGTGGATGTAGGATTTAGTTTTAGATAGATAGATTAGTGTAGGTGTAGGATGAGGATGTGGACAGAATAGATGATGATGCTATTAGATGTGATAATGCAGGTTTAGTATGTATGAAGGGTTTTATTCTGTATAGTGAACCTGTCTTTTTTTAACTGTTGTTTTTATTGTGTTATTAATGTGGTGGTCGTGCTTATTGTGTTTTCAAGTAGAGTCATGCTAGAAGTTTTGTGTTATCAGTTGCTGTGATAGTGAAGAGTAGTTGGATGGTAAGTATGTAGTTGTGTAGGATTTGTGTAGGTGAAAAAAGTTAGTTTTTGTTTTCTTGGTTTTATGAGAAGACATCTTTAGAGAACCATTGTTCAATGTGTAAAGTTCTAGTTCTTTGGAGGTGGAGGTACAGGAGGTTGAAGAGGCTGTTGATTGTGTGTAACAGATTGTGTATAGTATATTGTATGGATTTAGATAGATGATTGGAGATCATTAATAAAGATGGAGAAGTGGGAAGATGGAAGTCCTAGGTGGATAGGTAATTGAGCAGGATGGTAAATAGATGAGTACATTTTTTATAGGAGATTTTAGATATCGTTTCCATCTATGGTTGATGAGATGAGATTGAGAAGAAGGTTGAGAAAGAGTGGTCAAAAGTGGCAGATTTACCAGAAGTGTAGAAGAATGTGGGTCTCATCAAGGCTCAGGTCAGGGCAGAAGTGGAAGGTCTAGATTAGAAGGTTAGAGTGAGTTTTTAGTATTGAAGAGTTGAGTGGAAGGGTGGTATGAAGTAGTGAGTGCAGTGTACTATGTGTGTGCTGGCCTGGTTTAGTGGAGGTCAGCTAGTAGTTTTGATTTGGAGGAGGATAACAGGAGTATTGGTTTAGATTAGATAAGTTAGAGTGTTTTTGGAGTTGTTTAACAAAAGTTATTTAAAGTAATGTGTAGAAAGGACCTGTGTGCAAGCTTCCAAATTGCTGGGAATTTTCTTTAGGAATTGTCTTTCTTTTTAGGATCTAGATATTTAATAGCTTTAGCTTTAGCTGAAGCTTTACAGGCTGAGGGGTAGACCCATGGAGTATAGATTGCTGATAAGGTATAAGGTTAGGTTGTGGTTTGTGGAGGAGAGGGAGGGAGTTGTGGGTATGAGGAGGAAGAGAAGAGAGAGGAGATAGCACGGAAAGCAGAGAGTGCAGAGGAGAAGTAAGAGGGTGGTTAGCAAGACTTAGACTGGAAAGGATGAAGTAGCACCTGAGTTGAAATTATTGGCTATTTGTATAGATCTTAGTCCTGGGGAATTGTAATTGTTTTGGGTTTACTGGATATTTTGTTATTAGATTATAAGATGAGTAAGGGGATTTTTATCCCTTTTATTTATGGATGTGGTTTGTTGTAGTTTAGTCTTTCTTTTTATCTGTTATGATAGCTTTTTCTCTGTTTCTCTAAAGGTTTGATTTTCTGTTGATCTGTGATAATCTAGAGGTTCATTTTGGATCTGTTTTTCTCTATTGGAATAATTTTATGCTTAGTTTTGGAGTGTTGGGCATTTTGATAGTCTTTAGTCTTGTTAGCTATATTTCTGTATTGTGTTGATTTAGGTGATTGTGGGGAATTTTTAATTGGTATTCATATTGTTCAAGTAGTGTTTGAATTTAGAGGGGTCCAGTCCATGATAGAAGTATAGTGTTTGAAACTGTTCAGGTGAAAACTTTTTTTTTTGAGGTTAGGTGTTTGAGTGGTAGGAAAGTTTAGGTTAGTTTAAATTTGTTTCCATGCATGTGCTATATTGAATTATTCCAGCATTGATGGCATGGTGCCATCAATGTACCTGCATGCAGTTGTTATTACCACTGTTGTCCCATATATGCAAGTGGTCTGTTTGCTATGCAACTATCTGGTGTCTGGGTTAATGGGACTGTCTGCGCATGCTGTTATACCTAACCCTGGAATGTGCTGACTGTTACTAACCCACATATGTTGATAAAATTTAAATACTATAGCACGTTTGGGAAGGCCGGTCCCAGCGGACCCACCTGTCCCACCTCAGCTGGCCATGGCACCGGGCACCAGTGCGTCTGGGGCCCAACCAAGGACCTGCTCATCCGTTGGTCCTGCACCACCTTTGGGTGGAACCACCTCAGGGGATGGGGCTTGTCCCCCCCTGGGAGCGGGTGCGGACAGGAACCTGTCACCCGTCACCAGGTCCAGGTCATGGTGCGTAGCGAGCTCCACAGGGAGGTCAGAGATCTGCTACTCCAGCTCGAGGGCCATGTGTCATGACTAGAGGGTCACCCTGGCTCTGTGACTCAGCCCCCAGCACAGCCACCTTCGGGGCTGTGAAGGTGCAGTGGTGACTGCCCATGGGTGGGGACCTCAGTCCCACTGTTTCCACTAGTGAGCTCATGGGCTTCCGATTTCACAACACCCCTCCCCATCAAGGTGTTTACCCCCACATGTGTCATATACCACCCCTGTATGCATCTCGTTTGTCTTGTCTGGTAACCTACCCAACCTACCTCCCCAAATATACCTAGTACCCCTCCAAATTCAGTGTATATGCACAGCTGTTGCTGTAGAAGAAATGGGCAGCTATGGACCTTCCCTACACCCTTCCTGCACATCCCTAGCTATTTTCCCTACTGTCTTTCCCTCTTTGTGCCCCTTTTTCACCACTTTCCTATCAACCCTTTTTTCATTTCTTTTAAAGAAGTTAGTGTGGGGGTAAGCGGGTTTAAGCCTGTTTGCGCGGGGGTAAGCAATGCCTACACAGGTTAAACAATTTAGAAGCTGAGTATAAGAAACTGTAACTGGAAGTTAGCAGTACTTATCTCTGAGCAAACCCGTGCAAATCCGCTTACAACTGCCTTAATCACTCTGTATCCAACAGCCCTTGTTCTGCCCAACAGCAAAGTAAACAGCCTTTGCAAGGCTTGAACTCAGGACCTTTCACACCATAGCCACAGTGATATACCATTAAGCCATGTCAGATATACATAACCCTGATGTGTTCACAAACATATCCAGCCCAGTCATTCAACAGTACAGGGAATGTATTCCAACATGTAGATGTATGTGTGTGTTGTTGTTGTTTGTCTTTCAGCTTTTTCTCGGTAAGGGGTCGCCACAGCAGAAGTCCGGTTCGCTAATGATTGGCAGTAGATTTTTTACGAAATGCCGAGGTGCCAGCTCGACGCCCAACCTTCAACAAAGGCACGCCCATCTATGTACGCATGTCTTTTGAACGCTACCCAACCGCGGGGAGGACATGCAGACTCCACACAGAAGGCACTCCCAAGCCAAGCCGAGAATCGAACAGGAGAACCTCTTGCTGTGAGGTAACAACGCTACTGCCGTACCACCACGGCAAGACATGTGGATAGATATTATTATCTAGATATAACATATCTATATATGTAGATATAGATATATATTTATATATATAAATATATATATATATATATATATATATATATACATATACATATACAGATACATATATAAATAT
Source organism: Protopterus annectens (assembly GCF_019279795.1). Classification (NCBI taxonomy): domain Eukaryota; kingdom Metazoa; phylum Chordata; order Ceratodontiformes; family Protopteridae; genus Protopterus; species Protopterus annectens. The sequence continues at coordinate 1,575,207,315 of NC_056726.1, read as the reverse complement.
ATATATATATATATATATATATATATATATATATATATATATATATATAGAGGTATGTATAGATATAGATATGTAACTACACATGCACACAGAGATATGTATACTAAGCTACATATGTAGAAGGTGCACACAATATGGACCAGCCACTATGCCTACAGTTACCACCTTACCAACTGGACACTGTATGATCCACCCATGCAAATGACAATCGTTGGCTGCAACATATACCCACAGAGAGGTCAAAGGATATAACACCACACACAGGTTTGCATACATGGGAAGGCTTTATTTGTCTACTATTATAGTTGTATATACCATGTCATATAGCTGTTGAGACACTGACATCCATATAAACAGAGTAATGCAACTGTGAAACAGTTATACTAATACAGTAGTCTAGAAAGGTTTACAAATGTTGCTGTCCAGGCCGAGGCCTTCAAGTAGTACAATAGTAAAGACAAACTGGGCCACAGGGTACCAAACAATCAGCAGTAAGTAATGCAGATGTATAGTTTAGTAGCCTCTATCCCCACTCTGTCCAGTGATGATCTGGGCCAGTCCAGGAAGTTAATCGGACAGTTAACGGAACTTATAGATTTGCTGACACCTCTTTGTCATACACTTGTGGCAACAAACTCTCAAGCGTTTCAATCTGCAGGAAGTGGTACTGGGGGACTGTATAACCAGAAGCACAAGAAAAGAGAGCTTACTGGCACTGAATCAGATGCCGGCGACCCTAAAGAACCGAAAGGTGGAAGTTTTAACCCTGCAGCAACGCCAAGAATATTTATGTTATTATCGGTTGTGGCGAATTTATATTAAAGTTTTTTGGCTTTTTATTCTCTCTCCAAGCACTTTGCTCTCTTTTGTTGGTTTATTTAGTATTGGTGGAGAGCTTTTGCATTTTTTCTTGGTTTATGTGTCTACTATTACAGTTGTATATGCCATGTCATATAGTTATTGAGGCACTGACATCCATATAAACAGAGTAATGCAACTGTGAAACAGTTATACTAATGCAGTAGTCTAGAAAGGTTTACAAATGTTGCTGTCCAGGCCGAGGCCTTCAAGTAGTACAATAGTAAAGACAAACTGGGCAGTGGACTGATGGCAGGAATGGCAGCATGACATACTCACAGCCCACTACAGAACAACCCCTGACAGCAAGTCATATGTGCAAAGCCTGGTATGTAGGTGGAGGACAAAGGCTGGAACACAGGCCCATATGTGGAAAACTGTTGTCATACACTAAGCAAGTCGATGGTGTTACAGGATAGTCTGCAACTTACCCCTAGTCAGGTATATAAGTTAGAAACAGAAATGGATGTAGCCATGTACTGATTGAGCTCAACACACACATTGTCAGTGAAATATCTGACACAAGACCTGTGTGGTGGACAGACAAAACATAATAGGCACACCTCTGACCATCAAGAGGATAGGCCCACAGTTGAGAGCTTTGCAGACAGACTGCATTCCAAGTTAAGCTAGTATGTACACACAAACCCTGTAACACCAGTATTATACAATGCATACAACAACTCTACTCACACTCAGTCTGTAGTTCTGGAACCCTCTACAAATATGTAGCTGGCCTGAGTGTGCAGGTCCTCCTGTAAGAGGTAATGCTACCTGCTGTCTGTAACACTGATGCCCACACACAGGAAGGGTAAACGGACCATGCCCACATGATGTAGGGATTTATAGTAGGTGGTTGCCATGACAGTGGTAACTGGAAGTACTACACAGCAAGCTGCATGCAGGTAGCATGTGTATGACACTAATTGGTACAGAGACCATCGCCTGATCATGTGGATCACATACAAAATCTATGCTGCAGTCTATTCACAGCAGCTCAACCCATTTACTAGAGAGAGACCTAGGGAGCCAGAGAGAGAGAGAGAAAATAAAAAAGCCTAGGGCAAAGTCAAAGCAAAAACAAAATAATAACATCCAGCAAACTATCCAGAACAGACATCATTCCCACAACAGGTATGTGAAGGATATATGCATGTAATTGAATGTAGTACCTGGTCTATAATAATGGGATAGATGATGTGGAATGATATATATATATATGTGCCATCAGATGTTGTTGTAAAGATGTTCAACTGAACAACTGCTATGGACAATGGTGTCTGTCCCTGTGGGTAATGGGCCATAGCCATCAACTGAGCAGATCAGCACTGCCTGACAAGATGTAAGCCATCATAGTGTGCATTGTGTAATGGGAAGTATGTATATTACGTGACCAATAGCTGGTGGTCGAAGTAATGCCATTATGATGGACACGTGGGACACACAGTCCACCCCTTGCAGGATACTCAGGTTAATCTGTAATGTAGCATGCAGGAATGCCATAGGTGTGTAATAGGGTTACTTGCAATCTGGTCCTACATATACCCCCTAATGTCAGGCTGTGTCTATATGTGGCACCTGTCTGTGTTGTAGCAAGGCAGAACAGTGCAGCTGTGCAGGAAGGTGTTGTGAGATTGTGGACCTGATGTCTGAATGTACCCCACATATAGGTATACATATGTACACATAAATAATATATATATATATATATATATATATATATATATATATATATATATACACATGTATGTCCAGAAATATATAGATACCCATGTGGGATCACATTGCCCTCATCTGTGAAGTATGGAATGGGAATATGGGGAAGTATGGCAGATATAGTTGTGGAGGTTGTCAGGGTTGGTAGATATATAGGACAGTCTACAAGGGTGGTATGTGACACATGTGAGTAAACACCCTGGATGGTGTGTGTGGTCTGTGATGTGGATGCCCCATGGGCCCCAGTATGGACACAATGGGAACAAGCCTCCCACCCACTGCTCCTCACAACAGCAGTCCACGTCCTGAAGGTGGCTGACCTGGAGGCTGAGCAGGAGGAGCATGTCGGCCCTATGAATGTGTACTGGGTGCCTCAGAGTGATGTAGCACATCCCACATGTGTCTATGGAGCCTGTTATGGAACAGACCCTGGATCTGACCTCGGGACAGGAACATGTCTGTGTGTGCCCCTGGGGAGGTCATCATCCCCATGGGTTGATTCCACCTGACGGTTTTCCAGGACCAGTACATGAGGAGGCCCCAGGGTGGGACACACATGTGATGTGGCCGGGTAGCATGGGCAGATGGATTTGGAGAGGTGGTTCTGCTGAGCAATAGTACATATACATGCTATTTTGTCAATGTTATAGAACATATGTTGGTAGCAGTAGTCTACACAATCCCGGAACATGTCCAACAGCATGCATAAATATACCCAATAGCACAGAATGTCAGATGTGCAGCAATCGCAAAGCAGCCATACCACAGGCATATGTGGGACCATAGTGGCCCTGACAATGGCATGCAAGTAAATAGTCTGTAACAGGCTAGCAGTGATAGTGTCCACACAGGGAACATGGCTACAAACACATAGCAGAAAATGTGGTACAATACAATACATGCCCCACTGGTAGGTAAGCTGTAGCTATACCTAATGAGTTGCGTGTAGTTTTTTTCGCTGATATGGTGGGGGGGGGGTGAAAGAGATTTATATTAAGAACTGTGGTAGCCTTGCTGTATGAGTTGCTCAGACCTGTTTACATCTTTATGTCTTTCAGCCAAGATGTCACACGGCTGCCAACATATTCAGCTGCCGAAACTGAAGTGCTCCTCATGTACTTAATCCAACACTACCGTGTGCTGTTTGGCCGGGCTGCCCATGACCAACAGGAATGGACCACCCTGTGGAACGATCTAGTCCACAGGGTCACTGATGTCGAACTGCACAACCGCAGTTATGAGCAGGTCCGGCATCATTGTACTGACCTGCTTCGCAATGCCCGTCGGCATGCTGCTGCAGTCCAGGGGGATCACCTTGCCACGGGGGGGGCATGCCATCCACCCCCCCCTGACATGTGTGGAGGAGCTCCTGGCCAGCCTCGTGGCACCTGCCCGTCCCACCAGCCACCAACCACTGGACACCTTTGTGGAGGTGGGTGCCACCCACACACATACACACCGGCCGAGGAGCATGCAGGTAAGGCCACAGGGCACATCAGTAGACCACTGTTGCTTATACATTCACATCAGTACAGGTAGATCATGCATATCTGACATGTCATAGATATATTGTGTTGCTGCATAGTAGTGATAAACAGATGTCCATATGTGGTATTATTCTGGAAATGTACTGTTGATGTATTGTAATACTGCACCCACCCTGTAGCACTGCCACAGGTGTGGCCACTGACATTGCATCTCTCACTCTTTTATGTAGGTCCCTCTAGGATACCACCAAGGCAGCAGCCTGTAGCTAGTGAGTATGGTTTATGTAGATGCTTGCCAACACACCGGGCATGTAATGGCTATGGTATATTCCATGCACACATCTAACACACCTACCCAGAATGCATGCTGTACATGTACATGTATTGTTGCTATGAAATGCACGGTGTCACAGAGGTGACCATGCTGGGGTATTGGAAGGGTATGTCAGATACCTGCATGATAACTAACATCCTGTCATTGCAGAATGTGTCCACAGGGAGTATCATAATGGTTGGAGACATGGCCTACAGTAGGGATATGTTCGGAACAACACCCATATACAGTGCACACCAGTGTATATACCTGTAGGACAATGACAACTGCAGAGATGCACTACGGCATAAGGCATTAGAGTAGTCCATATTATCAGCTGGGACTAGGCTGTAATATGTGGTGTTCAGTGTATGGGACACTGCAAAGTGACACATGTGTAGGGCTTACTTGTCATGCATCTGAAAAAAGGCTGAAGGAGGAGGGTGTCAGCATGACACACCAGTGCACTGCAGCAGGGATCCTAAGGCTGCTAGGAATGGCTCTATCTACACATAGTTAGGTTCAGGACCTGTGGCAGCCATAACCCTACCCCCACAGCAATAGTGATGGCAGTGTGTGAACACCAAGGGATGTGCACATGAGTAGACCTTGCAATCATGCAGAATAGGGGGACATGTATAGGGCAGACTGAACATACACTAACAAATGCAGATGGCCCACGCTGGTATACCCCTGCCAGGAGTAGTGACTGCTGTAGTACACACAAGAGGTGCGATAAACCGTCATGACAAGTGTGTGCACACATATGCTGACATGGTGTGTATGCATCGAGTTAGCATCCACACACCTAACACATTCTGTAAACAGTGCATGTGAAAATACAGGACATATGTCACATATTGGGCTCATGTACTGCTACGATATGCATGATGTGGTCCCATGGCAGATCAAGGATGGGTGCATCAAATCAATAAAGGTGTGTACACCCCCCACACCTGTATGCACTGATGGTTGTCAGTGTAAGAGAATTGGATTGGTCATACATGGTCCGCTGATGCTGAGAGCTGTGCATCAGACATCAGGCATTCACAAATGACATCTGTCCACATATCATACCAGGTATGTGTTGCTGGAAAACATAGGGGCTGTGAGCATTAAAGCTGACTTAACTGACACAGTAGTACACATTCAGCAAAGGGCCGTACACCTGTGATGTGTGGTGCACAGTACATGGCAGGGTGCAGAACAGGTGCACAGAACTGCTGTGTCCATGGGCGCAGTGGTATCCAGGGGAAGGGACTTCACCTAGTGACACAGAACATGCATCACACACATGTATACTGTTGCCAGCATGGATTGACTATAGCTGCACTGCATGCTGTTGGGTACCATATATTATACATGTTGACAGAGGGGTATTAGGAGGACTGTGTGTACTTTCATTGTGCAACCTCACCTGTATGTGTGTGTGTGTGTGTGTGTGTGTGTGTGTGTGTGCATTCTGGTGTGTAGTCAGTTTGTCTGTAGGGTCACTCTGGTAAAGTGGAGGGAGGTTGATGCATGTAGGATGCTTGTGTGCATGTGTGTGTGTTTGCGTGGCTGGCTATGTATGCACATGTGTGATTGTGGGGTGTTCATACAGCAGCACCTCCCTTTGGGATCATGCAGTACATGTACATGGACTGCCACATTACACACCAGGAATACTTGACATACATGTAATCACAGGACAGCTGATAGTATAATATGGTTTGTAGCATGGAACAGGCATCGAGAGGGAAGGTAGACACCAGGTACACCCTTAATATCGCATTCAGTAGGCAGGTCATCTACAACCCACGTATGCAACACTACAGATGCATTGGGGAAGCACTAGTCAACACCAGGGATTGTATCCAAATATTACAGTTGTCACATGATAGGCTGAATGAGCAGCATATCTGGCATGTACTGAGCATTACATACACATGACACACCAGTGCGTGATATTATGGATAGAACATAGTAGCCCATACACATAGTGGCCATGCTTATGATGTCCGGACATACAAAGGGTGAATACTGAATGACAACAGTGAGACCATGTAAAACCACTACACACAGGTAAAGTAGTAACAGGTCTTATGTTGTGACCACTTGTGTAGGCAATTAGAGGACTGATATGTTAATGAGTGGTATCAATGTGTGTATGTTAACAAGTGTGATGCAGGATGGGGTACCACATGGACATATAACTTGGACTGTCTGTAAAGCCATGGACAGGCAGGTATTACAGAGGTGTGTGTGTGTTAGGCAATGCTGTACAGGTTATAATCTGCATTTATGGTTTTCCCCCACAGGTGGCGAAGTGGGTCAGGGTCCCTCCTGCATGCAATCTGATGTTGATGTCCATACAGACACCGAAAATGATGATAGTACTGTTGAGGCGCAGGTGGGGATGTCAGGGGCAGACACCGTGCCAACATTTGACATCCCCCTTTTAGCCACCTCAACCCCGCACACAGTTTCAGTGCCTATACACACCCCATCACAAGTGGCCATAGCGGAGGGACAGCTGGCGTTCGGTGGCAGTGCACAGGGAAGTGTGGTAACCATGCCTACTGTGTCTAGTTGCAGCAGGCATAGCCAGATGTACGGCAGGGCACCACATAGGCAGATGTCCCAGGGTGGCTCATGGTAGGGCCGCTGGACATCATGCCCCTGGCAGAGGCGACATAGCTGGTACCAGCAGGCACATGTTTCAGGCTGTCATGGTGGCACAGGCACGTATAGAACATTACACCAGACAGGGCCTGAGGCTGCAGAGTGCTGCTCTCACATCTGCAAATGACGCCCATGAACTGGCTGGTGCCATCCATGGATTAACTGAGTTCATGGATAGATGGTCTGGTGAGATGATGGCCCTCATCGACCATGGTCTGTCTGTGCTTGAATGTGTGGTGGGAGTGCGGCAATGGCTGTATGGACGTAGGCCAGCAATGCCAACAGCTGGTAGTCAACGTGGATGTGCCAGGATTCTAAGGTGCTCCCGAAGTGACAGTATCAGCCCTGGCACTATGGGGAGGGTGCTGTCCACACCACACCACAGCAGGCCACGAGCACGTGGTCCTGGCGAGTCCCAGGAGGGACCTGGTACCAGTGGACATTTGTCATCATCATGTGAGAGTAGCATATCAAGGCCTGTACCTGGATGTGTCCATGGAACCCCTGGCAGGCACAGCCCACGTGTTCATGGCTGGAGGCAGTGAACTGCACACCCTGCCAGGTATGGTTTGCAGCTGTCTGTAAACACCTGTGTAGGGTAGCCACATGGCAGAACTGTGTCCATGCATACCCACACACTATGCAAACACACCTAGGGCAATCCCATACCTACACACACCACAGCACCACATCCAGCTCACCAAAGTACACCCCTCACCCACACACATGGTGTCAAATGTATGGCCCACCCTCGGCCTCTGGCAAAGCAACATCACGCCCTGTGTATATGATGATACCTGTGCCACATCCCTGTCATCCATACCATCAATACAGGGACAGGCTAATATGGTTTCTGATGCACACGGTGACTGCACTACAGTATACCACAGTACTGCAGTGTAACATGTAAGGTGTAAAGTGTAATGCATATATGGCAGGTAGTGTAGCCATCCAGCAATGATGCATTATAGCTGTTAGTAACACTGGTTGACTGCAGCCCTTATAATGTTATCCATTTGTGTTGTAGTTGTACATGTGTCAGCACAAGGATGGCCTGCAGTCATATTCCACAACGGGGTATGGCACTGTGGTGACACCATGGATGTGACATATCTGGGGTACATTTGAACACATGTCACAGGTTAGTAAAATGGTTGTTGCCTGTGCCACATGGACAGGTGACCTGCTGAGGTATGTATACCCTACAACCTGATGTAGATCCATCCACATACATGCACTCTGTTACCTGGCAGCACTGGGACTAGACCCCTACCTAGCTATGTAGTGATACTGAGGTGTGTGTCTTACATTGTACACACCACACAACGTTTAGGGTGAGGTGTGTATCAGGTTACATGTTACATGCAGAACATCCCCAGACATGTACAGTATGCTAATGGGGGATGTAATGGGTGTATATGGACATTACGTAGTGTGACATACCATCATATACACATTAACAGCCACATAACAGCCAGACACACATCCAAGATACCAGGGCCTGTCACTGCTAACTTGACTGTGTGTCCAATGTGTTACAGGTAGGCTGCACACAGCACATGCATAACTGGCTTGGATTGTGGTATCAGTTACCTGTATGGTTGATGGTTTAGTGGTAACCATAATGTGGTACATGGGACATATACTGGCTGTACCTTGGTGTAATGACAGTGTACACAGCACCCACATCCCTTAATAGATATTGTACTCCCTGAAACCCATGATGACACTCTGCCATACCCACCATCACACACTGGCCGTGACTGCAATACAACCCATAGTATACTCCAACAGTGGTACTACAGGGATATGCATCTAATGCACATGCCGCATGCATAGTAGGATGTTGCATTGTCATGCCTCACCTATGGGCAGCAACAACACTATCTGTACTACTGTGTGGAAATGTGTATTGTAATAGGAGTATGTGGCCTCGGAATACTGTACCCTACAGATATATGGACATGCACAACTATACACACATGCCAGAACACAATGGGCATCCCATGCCTATCAACCCATTTGTAAAACACTGTTGTGCTTGTATTGCAAGGCTCGTATAGCCAGTATGGGGGGGGGAGCTTAACAGGGTACATGTAATGTCCCATACAGCAGCTGACTATGGCAATGGGTGCTGTGTTGGTTGTGAAGGCCCTCATGGAATTCCCAAGTACAGGTGTGCTAACACAAGACACTGCTATACTCAGTCATGCACACATACACGTGTTAGTTCAAGGGTGTATCACTGCAGGTGGTCATAGCTGTGTACCTAGCTGTTGTCCAAGGGGAGAGGGGTTGTGTAGGGCTTGTGTGTACAGTGGTATCCTGCCACCTACCAGGTGGTGGCAGGCAACCTATCGACAGACACTACTGTGGTGACCCTCAGGGTGAGAATGACATGCATCAGCCAATCCTCCATGGTCACTGATGTGATCAAGTTGACATGTATGCTACATGCATTACAACACATGGTTAGTGTCTGTGATGGAGACCTCTACCCAAGCATGTTCTGTTGACTGTGGTAGTGTAGTGGAGTGGAGGTACCCGTGGCATGTGGTGCATACAGGGTGACATCTCCAATATGTGCTAGTTCTTACACAGCTAGGCAGACATGTCAGTGTCAATTAAGCTAAGGTTGCCTGTACATATCCCAGCTGGGTACCTGCCACCTGCACATCTTTACAGGGACTCACAGTCATCAGCTTGGCAAGTAGCTATGCAGTAGCATGGGTGTGTTGACAGACGCCTGACAACAATATGTATGCCATAACTACATGTCAGAAGCCCTCTCTAACATGTGCTGTACAGACCATAGTCTACAGTTACAGTCCACATGATGGATCATTACCCAATAAGGGGTATATACTGTGACACAGCTCACACACCAGGGATACAACAGGGAGGCCTCAGTGTCCAGCTATGCCCACAGGTGTGCCTTTTGTCAGTACTACATTTAGCACTCTGCTCTTGCCTTGGTAAGCACTGTCAACAGTAGTACTGCCATGATACACTACATGCCAGTGTGACAGCATGTACCCTGGGCTACTACACCTGTATGTAACACATTCACATGGATAACAGTGCTGTACAGGCCTCATATACATCTGTGTCCCACACAGGACACTCACACCCCTCCTACTGTAATGACAGCACATAGGCGCATGTATTGTACATGACAGTATATACACTTATTACAGATTATCAGAGTGGGTGGTGTGACCTGGTTACCAGAGCTAAGCCATGCTTAACAAGTATCAACATTGCTGCAATGTAACAGCTGAGCTGCTTGGTGCAGTGGTAAGCGAAGCATGCATTGTGTAAGCACCTGTATATTTACCCATAGTTCAGCACCGCTTAGTTTCTTGCAAACCTGTGCAAATGCACTTAAAGCTGATCAAAACTGCCTTAACCACTCTGTATCCAACAGCCCTTGTTCTGCCCAGCAACAAAATGAACAAACCTTTCAGGTCCTGAACCCAGGACCCTGTACGCTAAAGTCACAGCACTTAACCACCATGCCATGACCACTGTGAAGACAGCTCTTTTACCAATATAGCTGTCAATACACATGAGTAGTATTGAACAATTGCCTTTAGTTCCTAAATTGTGTCCTCTTGTTATTGCTGTGATGGCTTAGTGGTTATCTACCGTGACTATAGTGTAGAGGGTGCTGGGTTCAAGACCTATAAAGGCTATTTATTTTGGGGGTGGGAGGTTGGCATAATGGTTAAGGTGTTTACTTGACAGACATAAGGTGCAGGGTTTGATTCTCACATGGGCTAATTGTCTATGCTTAAAATGTTCCACAAGGGCAGTTAGCCTAGTACTAATCTATGAACCTATTAATATGACTGTTGCATCACATATGTTGTTTTATCATAATGTACACATAGCAGATACATATGGTGAGATACATCTAGGAGGGTATACACAACCGTGAGGTTTACACATGACAGGAATATGGTTATATACATATAATAAGTCTATATATGTCTACATGTACATACACATGTATACTCATACATATGTCTGTGTACATATCTGTATAGTGCAACATATATGTGGCCATGTGTACATCTGTTTGTATGTATATATATATATATATATATATATATATATATATATATATATATATATATATATATATATATATATATATATACATATATGTATATATATATATATATATATATATATATGTATATATATATATATATATATATATATATATATATATATATATATATATATATATATATATATATATATATATATATATATATATATATATATATATATATACACATATATGTATATATATATATATATATATATACATACATGTATGTATATATATATATATATATATATATATATATATATATATATATATATATATATATATATGTTTATATATATATATATATATATATATATATATATATACATATATGTATATATAGGGGTCTACTGCTTTTGGTTGAATTGCAGATGGTCGACAATGATTTCAGGCAGCCCACTTCACTGAAAGCTCATTTGATTGAAAGTTCAATTGGTCAAAAATGGAATACAGTCCCTGCCCCAGAGCAGTGCAACCCTATAGTGAGAATATAAAGTTGGGGGGTGTGGGGGGCACAGCCCCCCACATTGGGGGGTATGAGGGTTGTAGCCCCCACATTTTGCAACTAGTTTTTACTGATGTTATATGTTTAAATGTATTTTTAATGGATACACATGTATATAATAGTGCATACACTGCAGTTATATAGGGGGCTACACCCTCCACACCCCCTAATGTGGGGGGCTGTGCCCCCCACCCCTAACTTTATATTCTCACTCCAGGGTTACACTGCAGTGGGGCAGGGGCTATATTTAATTTTCGACCAAATGGGTTTTCAGTGAAATGCATTTTCGGTGAAGTGGGCTGCCTGAAATAATTTTTGACCAACTGTAGATGGGGGTTTCCTCATAAACATAGCACTGACATGGCAGGTATTAAAACATGTAGGACAGCCATATCCACACACACCCTGTTAAACTAACATTACTCCAAATGCAGTATAGCAGCACTTACATTCTGTAGTTAGGTCAGGCACATTGCCCTCCTGTGTGTGGGTCTGTTTCCACAGTGTATGTTGTTGGAGGTATATCCCCAATCCATCTGTGATGCTGTTTGCTAAACAACAGATTGAGGCCCTGCTCACAGTGAATGAAAAGGCCCAATGCCAACATGATCCTAGATATTGGAGTGTGTTACCATGCAATTGGGCATTTGAATGTTACGACAGCTGTTCCACATGCAATCAGCTAGAGGAGGACTGCAATTCATGCAGAGGCCATCAGCTGATCATGAACATCACTTAAAATGCACATGCTATTGCCTAAGCAAAGCAAGTGTAAGTCTCCACATCCACTAGTGAGGGAGTGACTGAGGCAGACAGAGGCAAAGATAAGTCAGGGAGGGGTGGGAGATTGAAACTTAAGCATGTTTGTGTCACACACCTAACAGTGCAGGATATCAAACCCCTGAAGACTAAGTAGTGCTATCACATGTCTATGCAGTTATTAGATGTGACACAGTGGTTACATGTTGAGGAGCCCTCCAAACTTATATGTGATGGTGAGTGACATTTGCAACATTGATATGGTGCCTATACAGTATGTGTACAAGTGGCTGTCCCCTTCAACAGGTGTCAGCATCAACACAGCCACACTCACAGGGACACACACACATTGACACACTTGGCAGGGCCAGGAAAACAACTCATCACAAGTGAGATTGCCATAACACAGTACTGTGCAGGTATCACATGCATCGCAGGGGTCATATGGAGGTTATATGGGCAAAGGGTATATGGAGGTGTCTGACATCAGACAGCATGCTTCAATATGCCAGTGGGGGTTGTAGTGAGTGTGAATGTGGTCATAGGCATCATACAATACACACATAGACACAGGGTGCCAGTACTGACATGCATGGGTGCATTTCTTCATGGGTGTGTAGTGGTCGACTGTGCCAGACAGCTATGCAAGGCTAGGTGATGGGTATACCTTGGCAGCAGGCCACATGACAATGGACTGCAGTGTGGCTCGGGGGTGTAGTGTCTGGATCTGCCCTCACAGGTGGGTATTGTATTCACCATCCAGTCACCTGGGTAACTATTGTGTGTGGCCAATGCTGTGCATTGCTTGCCATGTATGTGTTCCTTAGTCCATGACATGGATGGTGTCTGGGATGTGCACACCTCCCACATGCATGTACAGTGAAATGTGGAACTGTACCTGGGGTGTCTGGACTTTGTGTACACAGATTATCATCAGATGTGCCAGTCCTGGCCTCATGTGGCGGTAACTGTTAATGGACAGCAGGCCTCATGTGGCGGTAACTGTTAATGGACAGCAGGTTGACCATGCACCTACATTGCTAGCATGCTAACGGTAATCCCTGGTGTCAGTGGCATCTGTCCATACAGGGCAGTTTTTCAGGCATGGTATGTCCTTTGTGGATCACATTTGATGGCACCACTGGTGTTGCAGGTGTCCAGTGGAGAACATAGGGAAGGTGCACTGTTAGCATGTAAGTGCCTATTGGACTGATAAACATGGTGCCATGCCCTCTGTAGCCCACTGCAATCACACCATGGTTACTATCAGTAGGCAATATGCAGCGTACTACCAACATAGCGGCTGTTGCCTAGGCAAGTGTGTTTGTGTATGATACATGTTTTTTAGAGTGTTCTCTGGGTAATACGAGGGTTGCTAACTTTGTTCACCTGGCCTTGATGTCACATGTAGGTTTATGGATTTGCACCCCATCCTCTCAGCTATTTCACATCTGTTATCCCTGTACGGTGGACATTATGATGTATACTAGGGCTAACATATAAGAGATTTGCAAAACCCGCTCCACATTGAGTCCAGTTGTTACACACTCACATCCACCTCCACACAGGATACGAATGACAAGCACAGACATACACACACACACACACACACACACACACACACATACACATACGCACACACCTGTCATGTCTCGGATTAGAACTCCTACCTAACTAGTTTATTACACTACGCAGTTATAGGACATGCCACAGAGATTACTGGAGTACTCCTTCCCCAAAAGTGTATTTCATAGTGAATGACAGCAGGTTTGCCAAAGTAAGGTATCTGAACTATAATGAGTGTGACTAGCCTAAAATGCATTGCTCCCTACACAGACATAGAAACACACACAACTGCCATGTGTGGGAATAGAACCCCTACCAGAGTTCTATATCACACTACAGCATGAAGCCGTTATAGGACGTGCCATGGGGATTACTGGAGTACTCCTTCCCCAAAGGTGTATTTCACAGTGAATGACAGCAGGTTTGCCAAAGTAGGGCATATGAATTCTAATGAGTGTGACTAGCCTAAAATGCATTGCTCCCTACACAGACAGAGACACACACACAGTTGCCATGTCTGGAATTAAAACTCCTACCTAACTAGTTTATTACACTACAGCAGTATGCAGTTATAGGACACGCTGTGCAGATTACTGAGCTACAGCTTTCCGAAAGGTGTATTTCACAGTGAATGACATCAGCAGCTTGGCCAAGTAGGGCATTTGAATTGTAGTGATTGTGACTAGCCTAAAAAGCAGTGCTTTCTACACAGACACACACACACACACACACACACACACACACACACACACACACACAGTTGCCATGTCTGGGATTAGAACTCCTACCTAACTAGTTTATCACACTACAGCAGCACACAGTTATAGGACGCACCATGGAGATTACTAGGCTACAGCTTTCCGAAAGGTGTATTTCACAGTGAATGACATTAGCAGCCTTGCCAAAGTAGGGTATTTGAATTGTAGTGAGTGTGACTAGCCTAAAAAGCATTGCTCTCTAGACAGACACACACACACACACACACACACACACACACACACACACACACACACACACACACACACACACACACACACACACACTCAGTTACCATGTCTGGGATTAGAACTCCTACCTAACTAGTTTATCACATTACAGCAGCACGCAGTTATAGGAGGAGCCATGGAGATTACTGGGCTACAGTTTTCCAAAAGGTGTGCCTTGCCAAAGTATGGAATTTGAATTGTAGTGAGTTTGACTAGCCTAAAAAGCATTTATCTCTACACACACACACACACACACACACACACACAGATGCCTTGTCTGGGATTAGAACTCCTATCTAACTAGTTTATCATACTACAGCAGTATGCTGTTGTAGGACATGCCACAGAGATTACTGGGCTACAGCTCTCCAAAAGGTGTATTTCACAGTGAATGACATCAGCAGCCTTGCCAAAGTAGGGCATTTGAATTGTAGTGAGTGTGACTATCCTAAAAGGCATTGCTCTCTACACAGACAGAAAGATGCACACACACACACACATACACACACACACACACACACACACACACACACACACACACACACACACACACACACACACACACACACACACACACACACACGCAGTATGCAGTTATAGGACATGCCATGGAGATTACTGGGCTACAGCTTTCCGAAAGGTGTATTTCAAAGTGGATGACCTGAGAAGGCTTGTCATAGTAGGGCTATGGGGAAGGCAGTGTGTGTGCATGGCCCATAACCCATTCATCTAGAGTTTGACACATCACATGTGGGCAGAAGCAGGGTTATATTCCACAGGTACGTGTATACAGCTGCTAGATGATTACTTCCTTGTACAGTCATGTTGCACAGCTAGTACTTGCACCACATAGCTTGTAATGCTGATGGATACTGGTGGCTAATGTCTACAGTGAGTGACATTTACACCTCATGTGGTTGTAGCCATTTGGCTGTGTGCTGGGTGGGACAGGCCTCATAATGGATGGCTCCTTGTCACAGTCACTCTCTTCCACACATCTATGTACATCTACTTTTGAATTATTATAGGGTGTTATCCTTGGATATATGTCTGTATTCCTAGCCACTGTATGTGCAAAGCATGACTGGTGCATACTGAGGAGTGTATACACTAACATCTGCAACTGCCAGATATGTATGGTCCACTGTTGTTTGCAGACATGGGCTTCATTTTTCTAAGTTTGTGAGCATGCCCAGTATGCCCTTTTGTATTGCATGTGTGGATCGATTTCAGGTAGTTTGTACTCCAGTGCAGACCTTTGTGTTGTACACCTACAGGTAGGAAACTGTTTCTGCAGGGTATCTGTCAATCATTTGGCAATATGGGGACAAACTGTGCAGGGGATAGTGTGTACTGTAGGTGATTGTGTCTCTGCTGCTTTGGCTGCATGGTACTGCTGTTAGAGATATTCAGACGTGTATTGTTATACACTGCAATGTTTTCTGTCCTCATGTACTGTCAGGTGGACATTCTTGCTCACAGTGATATCTTGGGGGACAAGGGTGACTGCAGCTGTGTCCGGTATTGTGAGTAGACACCTACATATTCATGCTATGTTGAGCCATTCTAGAGGGGAGCTGCAGACACTTGCTGCTGGATCTGTGTATCTGGTTCAGCACCTTGGTACAGTGCTGGCAGAGGATCCCCATACTTGTACATCCATCAACATGACAGTATGGCTTTATCTTGCTGTGGCAATGCCTCACAGCTGTACAGAATTGCACAGGTTACCCAGAGGCAGGTGCCATGGGTCAGGGCATTACCCCTATTGTGGTGTAGGGGCAGGTGTGTAGCCACCCATTCATGTGTTTGCAGCCAGGGATAGTGTATGCACACAGCTTTGTGTCAGATCCTGCACATTCCATACTTCCCATGCTCCTACCCCCCTCTGTTATTCTAACCTCTTCCATACATTATGCATACATTCTCTGATACTTTCCCTAAGGTTATCACCCCATCACAGCTGTGTGTTAGTGTTGGCCCACAGTTCATGCAGTGGGACATGGTGGACATGTTACTTTGTCCACATGGCCTTGCATATGGCTTATGTGGAGTGTGTTATGTTGTTATTTGGGTGTCCATGACATAACATGCATTGGCAGTATGTGTGAGACACAGGCCTTTGGCAGAGGCCTGTGGGCCATTAGGTGATGCTGCAGGCCACATGTGGCAGGCTGTTGCATTCTGTCAGTCCTACAGTCTCAGACCACCATACAGTATATTCCCCTGGGGTGACAGGGTAGGTGTGATAGGTGTACAAACCAGTACTTTCTATCAGTCTTGATCAGGTGGTGTGGATGCTGGCAGGGTGATACCTACAGCTAGGGACACACCTGCATGGGACACCTGCACTGCATGGTGTATTCTTCCGCTGTTGCCATATACAGGTGGGGTCATATTGTATCCATTCCCCACAGCAGGGATATGACCAGAGAGGTACCTGTGGGTGGTCTTTCCGTGAGCTGGGTGCATGTGTGCTATGGACACTACTTGCATTTAACACACAGATATGCATGGGGCATTCCAGTTATGCAGGCATGTGCAGGTACATCAGCTGCTTCCCAATACATCAGTCCTACCTCCTTTGTGATCTGCAAGTGCTCAATCAGACAATACCGGTATCCCCTACTACAGGACCAGATAATGTGATGCATACCTGTATGTACAATTCCAAGCATGTCTCCATTTCACAGTGACACAATATATACTGTATGTCTAGGGTAGTTTCCCCTGTGTACTGCTTGTATATCTATCCCAACAGCTATGCCATGTTAGTCTTTCAGATGGTGACACATATTACCACCATACTTTTACAATGGCTTACTGCTAACGTGTAATACTGGTGGGAATTGCCTTTGGCACTGCAGTTGTGAGGGCTTGTCCCTGTCATCATCAATGGCCACCAGGTCTTACCTCAGTATGCATACATACTGACCACTCTCACACAATCTGAAACACACACCGACCTAACACACACAGACCTGCATATTGTGCAAATGCTACAACCTATCCTGCTACCTTGGCCACCTCTGGGCATCTGTGCTCCACTGGTATTATACCTACACATACATGTTACTACATTTCTACATAGGGTTGTGGGGGGGGCACACCTGACTGTTATGACGTGTGTACATCGGATTGGGAGGGGCACACCAGACCATTACTACATTCCAACTTAGGTTTAGGGGGGCACACCTGACTGTTACTACATGTCTAGGTTGGGTTAGGGGGAGGACACCTGCCTATGTCTACATTCCTACACAGGATTGGGGGAGGGGGACACACCTGACTGTTACTAAATGTCTACGCAGGATTGGGGGAGGGAGCGCACCTGTCTGTTTTTACATTTTTACACAGTGGTTGGGAGGGGGCACACCTGACTGTTAGTACATTTCTACGCTAGATTGAGGGAAGGGGCACACCTGACTGTTTCTACATAGGAGTGGGGGGAGGCACACCTGACTGTTACTACATAGGAGTGGGGGGAGGCACACCTGACTGTTACTACATTACTACATAGGGTTGTGGGGGGGCACACCTGACTGTTTCTACATTTCTACACAGGATTGGGGGGGCACACCTGCCTATTTCTACATTTCTTCACAGGATTGGGGGGCACACCTGACTGTTAGTACATTTTTACATTTCTTCACAGGATTGGGGGGGACACCTGACTGTTAGTACATTTCTACACAGGATTGGGGGGCACAACTGACTGTTTCTACAGTTCTACATAGGATGGGGGGGCACACTTGACACTTGTACACATTTGCTATGACTGTACTGATATGTCAGGTACTCCATTTCATTCTGTATTCTAACCTATCATGCTGACTAGAGGCATATCAGTGTACTACAGGTCTTAGCTTTGATTGACCTACATATTAGTTTCTGACTTCCTACCCTTCAGAATTAACATCCCACTGCCCAACCTGCTGTGGTCTGTCTTTGTAGGCCTGGGGGGAGAGGGTACCCATAGGCATCTTTCAAAGGCCATAGCACAGCCTTTGTTTGTGTTTGTCTACACCTGTCCTGCTGGATGAGACTGTTGTTGAGTATGTGAACCTCCCTGACTGGCATGTGTGAGTCATATGGACACACATGTGGCCTAGCACATTTCCTGCAGTGGGTTTTGTCCCCCTGTGTAGTACTGACTACTATGGTGACACCAGTGTTTGTTACAGATGTCATGGTGCCACTATAGGTGTCTACTTTCTGCTGGCATACCATTCAGCTACCCGATTCCCTTGCATGCTCACATCCATACCATAGATACAGTTAACAACACATTCTACTCCATTCAGTAATTGGTAGGTTGAGTGACTTACCTTGTGGGTGTCCCAGTATTGTGGGTGGTGCTGCAGGGCTGCCTGTGTCGGATGCACATAGTACACTCCCTACACATGGTTGAGCACAGGTAGTGTCATGTTTTTTTTACTGTATGTGCAAGTCAGAGAGAGGTGTCATTGTTTGGGTCCCTCCTGTGTCAGTGTATGTGCTGCCTATTTGCCAAGGCCAGGGCATACTAGGCACGCCTCCTTCTGCCTACTGGGGCAGGCTCAGGTTGTTCCTCCTCTGAGTCACTCTGTGGCTGTGCAGGCCTTGGCAATGGCGGGGGGCTGTGTGGCCCTGGCCCATGCTGTTCCTGCTGCAGCTGTTTCTGCAGGATTATATTGTGTAGCATGGCACATACGATGACAATGTGGGTACATGTAGCTGGTGAGTACTGCAAAGCTCCACCAGATGTGTCCAGGCACCGGAACCGTGACTTGAGCATCCCAAACACATGCTCTATTATAATTCTGGTCTGTGCGTGTGCCTCATTATGGAGTTCTTGTTCAGGTGTGTGCGCATTTCTGATGGGTGTCATCAGCCATGGCTCGAGTGTGTAACCAGCATCCCCCACTAGGTGACCATATGGGATGTCCCCACAGGCAAATCTGCGATACAGCTGTGTCAGATGCCAGATGTGGGAATCATGATAGCTTCCAGGGCAGCCAGCACACACATTCATTATTATGCCCTGGGCATTGCACATGACCTGGCAGTTGATGGAGGGGAAGCCTTTGCGGTTGATGTAGACCCTACCCCGCTCACCAGGTGGTGCTTTGATGCATACGTGCATGCAGTCTATAGCACCCACTACCTCAGGGTATTCTGCTGTTTGGTGGAAAAGTTGCATATTGTTGGCCAGTACCTCATAGGTGTTGGAGAAATATACATGCTCACTGGAATGTGCTGACATGGCATCCAGGAACTGGTGAAGTACCCTGGATGCTGATGCTTGTGAGATCCCCATCATATCCCCAGTTGGCCTTTAGAAGGTATCTGTAGCTAGTATTCCTAGGCTTACACATACCTTGGTATCCACTGGGATGGGTTCCCCTCTGTTAGTTTTGTGTGTCAGGCATGACCGGCACAGCGCAACAGTTCGCTGTAAGAGGTCCCTGTCCACCCTATAGCACTCCACTATCTCCAGCTCATGTAACCCCTGGTAGGTTACCCTGAGTCTGTACACTCTTCTCCATCTACTCACTGTGGGTTGGTCGACAGCATTCACATCCTCACCACCCTCAGCCTCTTCCACATGTTGTTGTATGATAGCTATTGCAGCCCCTATCATTGTGTTTCTTTTTGTTAAAAGTTCCTCACTTGCATACACCGGTGGTGTAGAGTATGAGAAAAAACAGAAGTAAAGGTGCTTGCATAGTTTATAGTAGTGTTCTGGGCTGGGCTGGTCTGCTGCCTGTGTAATTGGCTGATTCTGATACATTTCACCTGACACCTATGCTAGTTCTCCCTTAATACCTTCCTACTGCTGTTTTCCCTTCCTATTGCCTTCCTGTTTAAACCCAAGGGCAGGCTGCACAAACAGAGTGCTCAAACGTGCACAGAGCTGCTATTTCCTGGTTTACTTTTTTTTCCCCTTTAAATCCCGGTGCATGGCACGCACACCTGCTTAGGCAATGTATAGAGTGCTAGGCAGCCTCAGACACACCCCCTTGCTTAGCTGTGCTAAGCTAGAAGAAAACCTGAGCCACAGGGCTCTAATCCGCTTACGGTATGCCTGACACACCCCCCTATAAGGTCAGCTAACTCCTCGGCTTGAATGAAGCTATTCCTACTCTTACACTGTTGGGAGCTGACTAGCATGCAGGCGAAATCTGTGATTTACTGTCATTCCCCTCATCTGCATAGGATTGCCTGGTAATGTATAGTTATATGTCTAACACTGAGTCTCCCCCCTTAGCAACCACTATTCACTGGCCATGTTGTCTTCTCCCTGCCATTGACTATAATAGCAGAATAGTGATTTTAGCTAGAATGCTTATTTTGAGTTTATTTTCTTACCCCCCCTCCCCCCGGTCACATTTGTGCGCCGCTGCCCTAGGCTTAAACAGCTGAGATCGGCTAAAAAAAAATAAAAGTTGATTTTTTTCCCAATGTTTTCCATGCCAATGGCCTTATACTTGGCCATTGGCATGCTTTCTAAATGATACCCACCCTTTATTTGGAGCTGTCATGGCTCCGTTTTGTAATTTGCAGAAATGTACTCCTTTACTGGCGGAGTACATTTCTGCAGATTACACTAGTCCTGCACGACTGGTTTCCAGCTTCCTGGATCACAAATTCACCTCATTTTCATGGACTTCTCCTGCAAATGGGGTAATTTGCATACAGGGGCTGAGTCCATGCAGGACTAGTTTAGGAGTGCTTGTGCACACCCCTACAGGCTATTCCTAGATTGCATGGCAGACATATTGTCTGCTGGAGCTCCTGCACTAATTCTGCACACAGTGCAAGGCTTGCAGAATCCGGGGGTATGAATGTCTTCCAGAGGTTAAGATTCTTTACTTGCACACAATGGTGCTATGTGTTGCATCTACTTTTCTCTTTTCTTACCTTATTAGTCCTTTGTAATACTCTTGATTTCACCTTCAGGTCCATTGTTGAAACACTGAGTGTACAAATGGATGTATCTAATGAAATGCAATATTAATAGTGCGTAAGATGTTTTTTATTTATATGTGTATGGGGGGAGAACTTCCTGGTTTAGAAGAAAACTCGCAAAGCTCATATGTTATAAAGGAAGAGAATACAAAATGTTTATCTGTGGCTTAGAATTCGCTCAGCTCTATGTGTGATTTTGCCCAATTTGAGGTCAGTAAGATTTTAATGGTTCTTCACACCATGCACATCATAAACAAAGCATCCTTTGACGGTTCTTAATGATTGTCTCTTGAACAGAATGCTTTTTATTTAACTCCATGTTTCATAGTAAATCTTTAACTAGAGAGTAATATGGGTGGATTTATCTTTGCAGTGTCCAGCATATTTTGGGAAATCTAGTACTGCAGCTTGTTCTGGGAATTCCACTGGAAATAGTCCATAAAGGACATCGAGTTGGTATGGTGTATCTCGCAGGAGTGATTGGAGGTCAGTTATTCTTCATCTTTGTTTTTGCATTGGTTTGTTTGTATCTGCTACCTTAGCCTCAGGCCATGAACTTAATGGCCTTCCTGCCTTATCAGCACTTTTGTACTGTTGTGTCAACATTTCTAATGGTGGTATTGATTACTTTGCTAATTCCTTCTCTGTTGCCCTACATACGGTTTTATACCCTGGCTAATTATGTAGGGTCTAGTAATGCACATGGAAAAGACAAGTCCCTTGATTAACAGGGAAGTAAGTGCACTACTAGACATTTCTTATATGTATTTTCCTTTTTTATTGGCTGCTGCTGCTGCTACTGTGCTATAGCTACTGAGTTTTAGCAAGGAAAAACCTTTGTAATAAAAAGTAATATTAGATGAATTATTATTGTTACTGATATTACAGTGAACTGATTGCATATTTTCTTTCTTCTTTCATGCATTGTTTGTTAAAATTGCTAACCCTCTGATAAACACTATGTTTTGTAATATCTAATTATGATGATGTGAGGTATTGCCAGCCATGCCAGGAGAAGTGGGACAGTGGATGTGTAACATATGCCAGCATAGCTAGCTGGGGTTTTGTAAAGAATTATATGTCATTTGTATATCAAACTGATTTGTACAGGTGCTTGTGTTGAAAATGTATTTGTAAAGCTGCTTGTGTTAAAAATGTACCAACAGTGGGTCCTGCTGGACAGAAAGCAAATATGTCAGACTGTATTGCAACTGTTGAAATGAATATATTGTAACAGAGGATACTGGAAAAGAAGAGGTTAATCTCAGTCTAGCTAACTTTGAAAAAAATAGTCTGAAGTAAATGACTTGGTTTAGGCCAAAAAGATTTTATCGTACGAGTTCTGATTGCAGCCAGAAACAAAATGTCTGTGAAAACCTGGACTAGGACTCCTACCGTATTGTCCTTAGGCATAATGTAATTGCTACCCTGGAAGGGGTGAAAGTTTTTGAAATGGTTTTATGCCTTCCAGAGGCTATAACACATCATAGCATAGCTCTATGTGTGTGTATTATGACACATATGTGCTAGATAGGTTGATAGATAGGTTGCTAGATAAGCACTAAGCTAAATGCTCTTATGGGCCATTTTAAGCCTAGCCAATTACCCCATGTGAGAATCAAACCCTACTCCTTATGTCTGTAAGGTAAACATTTAACCATTATGCTAACCGTTCAGTTTCTAGTAAAGGTTCCTCCGATTTCTTCTCGGCCGATGTCCCTTCTGTGCGAAGTCTGCATGTCCTCCCTGTATTCATGTGGGTTTTCTCTGGGTGCTCCGGTTTCCTCCCACATTACAAAGACGTGTCAGAAGTGTTTCTCCCCAGGTCCCTGCTGAAAATTGGCTTTGTTCCAAGTCAGACGTTCCTGGTCAAAAAATGTTAAATAAATAAATAAAATAAAATAAATAAATAAAAAAGGGGGTGGTGTGGAAACCAGAAGTCAGATGACCAGATGTATGTAATGTCATTCTGTAATCCAGCACTGAAATAGTGTTTTAATACTATATGAGGGCAGTCTGCTTTTGAAACCTGAGAAAGAAGGATCACTCACCCATTTCATCATGCCTTTCTTTAGTAAGTAACCAAGGAATAGTAATTCTTTAGATCTGTCAGGAAAATACAGTGAGATTAGTTAAGTCTTGTTTTTCTGTATTTGTGTGAATCTATCTATTTGTTTTTGTTTTTAATATTTCCTGTGATTGAAACTCTGTTTATTGTAAGTAGACATTTAGTGTTTTCATATTCTTTTTTTATTTATTATTAAATATCTTTAAACTTTTCATTGTGGCTGGTCTTTTAGAGAATATTTTAACTTTTGAGAGTACGTATATTTATTTGGTGACACTGTGGGTACTTCTGAAAGCATTGATCAAATACCATTTGTATTAATATTAATTTTAGTCAGTATAATTGGGTACCCTTGTAAAGTCTTCAAGTAGCTGGCTTTGGAGTGTTCTGGTGCTTTCCCAGGGGTGTGTGTGTGTGTGTGTGTGTGTGTGTGTGTGTGTGTGTGTGTGTGTGTGTGTGTGTGTGTGTACGTGTGTCAACTAATTGAAGCAGGGACATAGAGTACTGGTTTCACAGAAGTATTGCTGGACTTGGCTTGGAACACTCGGCTGAGGACTCAATTCTACAGCTGTGATCAGTGTGGAGTCTTATTTGGGACCTGGTGAGAGAGAGAGTAAACCCAGCCCCAGGATAAGAGTGTATTTGCCGTGTGCTCTTAAGGGAAATTGTGCTTTGTGAAGAGAGCTGCATCTGGAAATATGGTGGGTGTCTATTTCTGTTCCAAGTGAATATCCCTCTTTGGTGTCCATGGTGACGAGTGAGACTCCTTGATTACTGCCCCAGAGGAGGGACATCACATATTGGTGAGCAGTGGTGTGGATATTAATTGAACTTCTGTAGCCTGTAGACAGTTGTTATTGAAAGTGTGTGTACTCTCAGGAGCCGCAAGGTAAACATACAAAGTTTCATATTCACAACAGTTTTATTTATGTTTGTTAGTTTAGTTTAGTCAGGGAAAGCAGACAAAGATGACAGCAGAGGATTATCACAAGCTGACAAAGAACCAGTTAGCCAAGGTGTGTGAAGCCAAAGGACTGGAGCATGCCAACCTGACTAAAGGGGAAATGATTTTAGCCTTAGTTGCAGCTGTAGCCCAGACCAGCATTCAGGAAGACAACCTGTCTATCGATGAGGGTGTGCAGCCCTCAGAAACAGGACAGTTGACCTTTTCTTCAGAGAACTTAAAAATCCATCTGGAGTTAAAGAGACTTGAACTGGAGGCCAAACATTTGGAATTAGAATCAGAGGAGAGACTGCAGCAGTCAAAACAGATGGAATTTTAATCAGCAAAGAGACTGTGGTATTTGGAGGCCAAAGAAAATGAGACACTGCAGCATTTAGAAAATGAGAAACAGTATCAACATAACAAGGAGATGCTGACTCATTGTCAGGGTCACGGAGGTAATGAGGAAGGGAATAACTGAACCCCAGAAGCCATAAAGGTCAGTAAATTTCTTCCACAGTTTACAGAGGGGGATCATTTTGATTATTTTATTCATATATTTGAAAGAGTTTATAAAGAGTATAATGTTGACCAAGGGCTCTGGGTACAGCTCCTGATCCCCTTACTCTATGGTAAAGCTATGGATGTTGTATCTAAATTATCTGATACTAAACTATGATAAAGGAAAGTAATGTTTATTGGAATGTTTTAAGTTAACACCCGAAGCTTACAGAAGAAAAGTTGTGTGAGCATAGACGCAAGGCAGATGAAAGTGTATGTGATGATATTGCTGAGTTAAGCACTTATTTTCATAGATGGGTGAGTGGGTATCAATTCACCACTTTTGAAAGTCTGGCAAACCTTTTGGTGAGGGAACAGGCCACTGGCACTTTACCTGAGGACAAGAGAATTTGGTTGGCAGACCGGCAGTGTAACTCTGCAAATGAGCTGGGGGGAAAAGAGGATCTCTACTTAGCACGCAGTATAGGAATACAACATTTGGATGGCTGAGAGCTGAGGTTTCGCTATAGAGAGTAACATTTTGTTTTCGGACCTGAGGTGTCGGGATGGTACATGGTCAGTATGGAGGAGAGCCAGTGCCAGTAGTAAGTTGTCTGGAGACTATTGGGGTACCAGACTGTCACTGGAGTTTATATCCTATCTTAGTGGATGGAAAACAGGCCACTGCTAAGACAGACACAGCTTCTGACATAAGCATTGTGAAGCTTACAGTGGTTAAAGGCGGGCAGTGCTTGTTTGGGCAGTCCACTCTAGTCAGAGCTTTAGGAGGGACCCCATTCCAAATGTCTTTGGCCAGGGTTTACCTTGACTGGGAGGGTATAAAAGGAAGCAAACAAGTAGGTGTGTTTGAGGATATCTCTGCAGATGTCCTGATAGAGAATGATTTTGATAATGCAGTACCTTGTGTGCATGCAGTTACATGCAGCCAGGCATGGAGACTAGCATGTGGGGCTGGTATCTTGGGAGAGACCCTGACAGTCCCCACACCTGAAGCCAGTGCTGGTGAGGTGGCTCTTTCAGGGAGGGAGCTACCCTGTAGCAGTGAGCCTGAAGGTGAACCGCAGCTGTTGGTAGGCACTGATGTTTCCTTGGACAGAGTGACTGCAAGGGCAGAGGTGAGTAGTACTTCCCAGGCTGACAGTGAGGCACTGATGTCAGAGGATACCAGCCTTCCTGTGGAAGAGGAGCTGGGAAGGGTCACAAAGGTAGAGCTGAGACAGGCTCAGCTCTCAGACTCTACACTAATATGCTTGATGGAGGTAGCTAGGGAGGCACCTGATTCTCAAGGAAAAGGGGAGTCTGTATACTGGAACAAAGGGTTACTGTATAGAGAGTGGACCCCTGAGGGAGGGCTAGAGGGTGAGGTAGTAGCGTAGATGGTAGTACCTAGTGCCTACCATCTGGCACCTCTAGTCATAGCCCATCACATTTCTTTTGCAGGTCATATGGGTATAAAGCATACCAAGAGACACATTATGCAGAATTTTTATTGGCTTGAGATTGCGAAGGATGCAACAGGGTACTGCAGGACCTGTGAGCAGTGCCAAAAGGTAGGCAAGCACAAGATAAGGTCAGAGTTCCACTGATGCCCTTGCATGTGATTGAGGAGCCATTTCAGATGGTAGCTATGGATATTGTGGGGCCTCTGAGTAACCCCAGTTCCACAATGAATAAGTATATCATAGTGGTAGTAGTTTATGTTACCAGATACCCTGAGGCAGTTGTTCTGTCCTTCATCAAGGCAGAGAAAGTGGCAAATGCTTTGTTGGAGATTTTCATCAGGGTAGGTTTCCCTAGAGAAATACAGACAGACAGAGGTGCCAATTTTCATGTCAGACCTGCTGGCCTGTCTGTGGAAGTGTTGTGGGATGAAACACCTAAAGACCACCCCCTACCAATCCCAGACTAATGGTCTTGTGGAGAGGTTAACTCTATGCTAAAGACCATGCTACAGGCATTTGCAGACCAGTTTAGGAGAGTGTGGGACAAATATTTGCTCCATCTACTGTTTGCATACAGGGACTTATCCCAGGAATCCAAAGGGTTTTCACCTTTTGAGTTACTATATGGACATAAGGTGAGGAGGCCTTTAGATTTGATTTGTGATGAGTCAGAGGGCGAGTGTGAATCCCACGAGGAATCTGTTGTAGCATATGTCCTAAACCTCAGGGCAAGGCTTATGGAGCTCATGGGTTTGGCCCAGGAGAACCTGACAGCAACCCAACAACAGAAAAAGGTTTGGTATGACAGTAAAGCTCAAACCAGAGATTATGCTGTGGGACAGCAGGTTATGGTGCACATTCCTGTCAGACACAATAAGCTGCAGGCAGCTTGGGAGGGACTTTTCGAAGTGGCAAGGAATGTCAGTATTATTAGTTATAATGGTAAACCTGCTAGGCAGGAGGCAAGGGCACAGATTGTACTATGTTAACATAATGAAGCCTCAGCATGTCAGGGAGGTCCTAGGTAGACTGTAAAGGGCAGGGTTGACCATTAAGCCCAGCAAATGAAGGGTGGGTATGGCAGAGGTCTCCTACTTGGGACATAGAGTAGGAAGTGGTAAGATTAGGCCAGAACCTGCCAAAGTGGAAGCTATTCAGGCGTGCCTTTCCCATGTTACCAAAAAGCAAGTGAGGACATTGTTGGGGACAGCAGGATACTATAGAAAATTTCTTCCCAATTATGTTATGATAGCTGCTCACCTGATAGATCTGACAAGGAAAAACAGGCCAGATAAGGTAGTGTGGACCCCAGCCTGCAAGTAGGTATTCCAAAAGCTTAAAGGGGTTTGGGAAGAACCCCCTGTATTAGCCAGTCCAGATTACAGCAATGCCAATGTAGATGGATTCTCAGGACAGGGTATAGGTTAATGAGTTCCCAGACAAACCCTTTTTCTGAAGCAACATTTTTCTAGGGTCACTTGAAAAACTAGCTTGAGTCTTCAAAGGGGAGAGATGTGGCATTGTGAGGTATTGCCAACTGTATCAGGAGAATTCAGACAGTGCATGTGTGGCATGCCGCATATGCCAGCATGACTGGAAAAGTTTTGTAAATAATCTTATGTCATTTGACTGTCACATTAAATTGTACAGATGTTTGTATTAAAAATGAATTTGTAAAAGTCGCTTATATTAAAAAAATGCTGTAACAGAATCTTAACAGAATTCTGAATGTGAACTGTGCCAAATTCAGGTGACTAGATGTGATGTAATTCTATAACCAGCTGAAGGACAAACATCTGGCAGCAGCAGTTTGTTTTTGTTTTTGCTTTTCTTTGGAATCTGATCTATAAAAGATCGATGTCAGTTATCACAGTTCAGTAGTTAGTTGTACAGTTCAATCAGTGTGTAGTATATCATCTTGCCTTGTAGAAGTGAGCATCTTAGCAGTACATCTTGCCTTGCGATAACTAGTGAGTTAACTTGAAACATTTTCTCTTTTGTTCAATTAGGAAAAGTACAGTGAGATTAGTTTAATATTTATTTTCTGCATGTGAGATCCTACTGTGTTATTTTATATTTCCTGTGACTGAAAACTCTGCTGTTTATTGTAACTAAATAATAAGTGTTTTTCATATTTTCTATTGTTATTATCCATTATTAAATATTTTTATACCATTTCATTGTGACCGGTCTTTTAGTGAATATGTTTAATACCTTGAGAGTACCTGTGCTTACTTCAGTGTCACTGTGGCCACTCCAAAAAGCCTTACTACTTCAGTCATCCTCTTCCATTTTTGTCAGTATTAATTTCACACACTATAATTGGTGACCCCTTTGTAAGAGCCTTACAGTATTCAGCTGGTAGCAGCAATTTACCCTGTGGTCTGGAGAAAGAGAGAGAACACAACCAGCTAATCTCTGTCAGCCTTTCCCAAGTGTGTATGTGTGTGCACATGTGAAAAATCAGATATTCAAATGTGTGTGCCAGAGATTTGGAACTGGGACACACTGCTCCAAAGTAGGTCTTGTTTGGTATCTGGAGAGACAGATAGTCCAGTCTCAGTGGAGTGTGTTCCTTGTGTACTCTTGTGGCAAATTGTGTTGGATGCAGAGAACTGTATTTGAAATACTGTGTAAATCCATTCCTGTCCTGTTCTTAGTGACCACTTTGTATTGGTGTCAGTGGTGAGGATTGGTGAGGGTTACTGGCCAGGAGTAAAGAGGGGCCATCACACAGCCTGAGGGAGGGTACTGCCAAGACATGAATGGTTATAAGATTCAGTGGCCTTGGAATATCTATGAACCTTTGAATCTAAACTCTTCTTTTACGTCCAGAGTGATATCTTTTACCTGCCTGTCTGCTTCCCAAAACCCAGGATCAAAGAAATATATTTTACATACTTTGGATGTATATAGACAGTTCAGGTATTACCTGCAGATAGATGTATATTTCAGAAGATCATATTAAGTGTTTCTTTTGATGTAAGTAAATGGGGTTGTCCAGCTGGAAAACAGGCATTATTTAACTAGATTAGAAACTTAATTTCATATGAGTATTCTGAAAAGACTATGCAAGAGGTTCCCAAGGGCAAAGTCCTCCAGGGAAGTAGATGTTTGCAAGTTTACTTCATCCATAGGTCTGTTCAGGACATATGTCAGCCTGCCACAGTGCTTGTTGTTTTGCCAGTTGCAACACAGGTAAGAATTATGTAGGACTGCTCTGAAAGGGATGCTCCATTTTTCCACCTGACAAAGATATGCCAGAGTATTGCTGAATATTGTTAGCCAGATGGCTCATATGATATGACTGAATGCTGAAATACTTCCTCACAAAGTAAGATAGTGTACAGCTGAAAATGTACTCACTTTAACAACAGGTTTTGTAGAGTATTTGCATTTAGGCTGCCCTCCTTTCAGTAAGCTTTGCAACTCAGGGAAGGTTACTCTAGATTGTTACATTTTATTTTTAGAGTTTGTTCTTTTACTATTTTTTTGTTTCATTGTGATGTAATGCATGTATAGAATTCAATTTCCATAGTGTCAGAATCTACCTACAATCCATACATTGTAATTTTTGTGAAAAGACTGTTCTTACCAGTGTAAGTCAAAAAGCACAGTTGTGTAAGAACTTACCATAACAATAGATGTCCTAGTGAATACTGTTGTAGTATTACAACCTTTTGAGTTACCTCATCAAATAACCTGAATGTCCAGCCAGGATACCAAAGTCAACATTTTCCTTAGTGTCATATGTCCGATGCATGACCAAATCCCACAGGCATTAGGGTATTTAAGCAGATGTATGAGAGTAAAACCTCAGACTGTCTCCAAGCCAGTAAGCCTGTAGACACCTTAGTGACAAGAAAAAATGGGCAGTCAAGAAGGGAGAGGGTCGAAAGACAATGGCCCCCATTGGTCCATGAGAAAAGGAAGAGAAAGTATAAGAACTTGGGAAGATAGGGTGGGAAGGAATATTGCAGCAGTGATCAGTAGGACACCTCTTCTTATTGTAAGTTCTTATACAACTGTACTCTGTCCTTCCATAAATCACTGTTGCAGTATTCCAAACTACTGGGTGATTCCCAAAGCTAAACAAATGTAAAGGGTGCTTAGATAATATATGAGAGAACTGTCCAGCAATCCTGAAAGGACAGGCATGGTGAAGGCAGTTCTGGATTTTGAAAAGGTATCCACTCAGAAATATTTGGTAAAGTTATGCACAAAAGACCAAGTAGCTGCTTCTAAGATGGTTCTAGAGTCAGGCCCTTTGTACAAAGCTCCAAATGAGGCCATTGCTCTAGTAGCATATGAGTTTGCTGGTGAAGGTAGAGATTTGCCATGCTGACTGTAGCAAAAGGCAACAGATTTAGTAAAACTAACTTGGAATCTTGGAAAGAAACAGACTTGTAGATATTCTTAGTCTTGTTGGAGTAAAATCTGAGTTGTCTGTGCACATGAAGAGAGTGCAAAATTCTCTCCCCTTAATTTTGTGGATTAAGACAAAAAGTAGGAAGATTGATGGCCTGAATAAGGGACAGTTCATTTACCACTTTAGGCATAAAGGAAGGATTGGCTTGTAAAGACACTTTGTCCATATGAAAAATAAGGAAGTGAGAGGTTGCCATCAGGGCCTGTAGTTTGGAGACTTTTCTAGCTAAGTAAGAGCTACAAGAAGTACTATTTTCCAAATACAGAATTTGAGAGAAGCAGAAGCCTGTTGTTTCAAAAGGAGGGAGAGTGAGTTTTTCTAGCACAAAGCTGAGATCCCAAGAAGGTGGAATAACTTTCCTAGGAGGTTTTAAGTGGAGTACACCCTTTAGGAACTGTTTAATGTCCAGTCTGGAAAGAAGAAGAGGGTCCTGAGGTAGGCAAACATAAATGACAGAGAGATGTGGCTTGACAGAACAGTATGCTAGGTCAGTTTGCAACAGCTCTCACAAATAGGAGAGGACAACTGGAGTACCCATCTGCACAGGGTCCTGTTTATGAGCATGACAAATTGTTTCAGATTGTAAATTGTTTCAATTTAGCTATGCACAATTGTGGGGTAGTAGATTTCCTAGCCTCCTGGTGAAACTGTAGCACATCCTCAGAAAATTGGTGTCTAAAAGGGTTCAGACTCCTATCATCCATAATGTCAAGTTCATAGGTGATTAGTAGGCTAATTGACCTGAAGGACCATTTTAAGTCTAGTCAATAACTCAAAGTTAGAATCAGACCCTATACCTTGTGTTTATGATGTGAATACATTAACCATTATGCCAATCCTACCCCCTTTGAGGTTGAGGGATGACCAGTTGGGGTGATGCAGTGAGCCCTTCTGTTATGTGAGCAAGTCTCCTCTAAGAAGTATCTTTTGGAGATGACCTCCTGGCTAGATGGTAGAGAAGGAAGAACCAGTGTTGCCTTAGCTAAGAGTCACCAGCAAGGTATTTGAGTGTCTCTCTGGATCTTTAATAAGACCTTGAGGAGAAGAGGCAGTGGATGGAAGACACATAGGAACCTCCCTTTCTAAGGAAAAGATATTGTATCCATTTTCCAAGCTTGGGGACAGTACACCCTGATACAAAAAGGAAGAATAATTTGTTTTTGTCTATGGAAGTAAATAAGCCTATCTGTGGGATCTCCAATTTGTGGACTGTGTCTAGGAAGATCACCCTGTTCAGCATCCATTCATGGAGGTCTTCCCTTGTTCTGCTTAGAAAGTTTGCCAGGATATTGTCCCGTGAGGGGATGTTGACCACTTGGAGCAGTAGGTTTGCTTTTGTGGCCTGATCCCATACCGAAAAGAGCCAGTCTGCACAGTTGATATGATTTTGTGCCGCCTCTCCCTTACTTGTTTATCTACCACATGACACTAGACACTAATATTGTCTGTGTAAACTCTCAGTGGTCATGGATCCAGTGAGTTGGAGAAAATCTTAGTGCCCACATCTCCTTCAGACTGATGTGTCCTGATCTTAGATTTGGGTGGCCATTTGCCCTGAAATCTCAAGTTACCTGTCCATGCTCCACAAGCATCATAGGTTCATAGGTTGGTACTAGGCTATCAGCCCTAGGGCCTATGCAAGCCTAGCCATAACAATTCCCTGGATATTTCGTCCCACAATATTTACTTCTCCGGGCCCCTGTCTAGCAGGGTGACTGACATGATCCCTGGGGTGAATTTCCTATCTCCCATCCAATCATCAAGGTTCCTTTTGAAGAGGGCCAGTGACACACTCTGCTTGATATGTATGGGCAGTCTATTCCAGAGTATGGGGAGTCTCTGGGTCAGGAACCTATCCCTCCAGCATGTTTTGTTCATTGTGATGACAAGGTTTAGATCCCTGGAGCATGTGGCTCTGAGGGATTGGGATTTCTTTAAGTGGAGCATGTCCAACAGCTCAGGGTTTGACATGGCCTTGTATGTTAAGCAGAGATCGCCTCTGAGTGGACGATATGCCACAGAGTATAGCTGGAGCTTTTTAAGACGGTCAGTATATGGCATCTGCTTTAGGCCTGTGATTCTTTTAGTGAGGTATTTCTGTGGCCTTTCCAGCTGTTGCAGATGTCTTGTGAGGTACATACCAAATGGGACATTATACTCTATAATGGGTCTAATGAAGGATGAGTACAGTAGAACAATGACCTCCTTTTTTTGGATGAAAAGCCCTTAGTGATGAGGTGTGCCACATAGAAGGATTTCCTGACTGTTGTGGCAATGTGGTTATCGAAAGTGAGACCACTGTCCACCTGTGTCCCTAAGTCTCTCATCACACTTTTGATGTTTAGTGTCCTGCCACCTATGTGGTAATTCATGGGCACATGTTTTTTTCCAAAGGGGATAACTATACATTTCTTGGCATTAAGCTTGAGCCCATGGCTCTGGCACCAGGCATCTGTTTCTGTAAGGCCCTTTTGTAGAATATCCGCATCATTTGGGGATTCAATAATGTCTCCCAGTTTGTAGTCATCTGCAGACTTTGTTAGCCAGAGTCCCTTAGTGTTGGCCTGTATTTCAGAGAAGTAGATGCCAAACAAGAGTGGTCCCAGGACTGAACCCTGAGGTACTCCACTTGTCACTTGCCTGGAGCTGGATTTGGAGTCGGCTACTTTTACAGTCTGGGTTCTGTCAGTAAGCCGGTTAGCAACCCATTGAGTGACATAGGGATTTATGCCCAGCTTAGTAAGGTTATCTGTGATTCCAGGGTGGGGGATGGTGACAAAGGCCTTGTCGAGGTCCAGATAGGCTGTGTGGACTGCCTTACCCTCGTCCACAGCTCTGGAGACTGATTCAAAGAAGTCAGTCAGATTCAGGAAACAAGACTGGCCCTTCACAAACCCAAACTGGGTGGGGTCCAGTGTTTGAAGGTTGCCAATGTCTTTGTTTATAAGTTCCATGATAATGCATTCCATGCCCTTGCAAATCAGGCTTGTCAGACTGATGGGATGGTAGTTCCCAGGATCCAAGGTGGATCCTCCCTTGTGGAGCGGGATAACTGTAGCTGTGCGCCACTCAGTGGGCATAAAGCCTGAGGTGAGGCTATGATTAAACATAACACGTAGGTGAGGTGCCAGTTCATTTTGTAGTTCATGTAGTACACAGCCTGGGATGTCATCTGGTCCCATGGATGCTGTATTCTTAGCTTTGGAGAGTGCAGTTTCTACCTGTGTGGCCGTGATTATTGGAATTTGGCAGTCTTTTGGTATTGAGATGGGCCCTTTAGGGGTTGAGAGGTGTCTCTGTGCAACTCCTGTTGTGGTGTCTATACTTTGAAAAGCAGACCTGTGTTGAGATTTATCTGTGATAGCCACCAAAGAAATTCCTTCTTTAAGCAGGATAGAAGAGGGATTTGGAAGTCCAGGGGATGGGAATGTTGAGACCAGATGGACTTCATGTATCTCTGGATCTTTCTTATATGGAATCTGGTGAAGGGAACTATGGATATGTTTGCAGCCTTCAACCCCAGTGCTCCGAGCATTTCTCTTGTTGTGCAAATATGAAAAGAGAGAAATTATGGAAATAACTGGAGAAACTCTGCACCTTATCTGGAGTCAGAAAGGCCTGCATGAGTTTGATGCCTAGTCTTCAGCCCAAGAAAAACTGGTCCTGGATTGGTTCCATTGTAGACTTTCTTGAAGTTGATTGTGAATCCCAAACCTTGAAGCAGGGCCAAGGTGAAGTTGAGATGAAGCAAAATGATCTTTTGAGAGGATGTCTATATTAATGGGTCATCTAAGCAAGAGAATATCTGGATTCTCTGAGTATTGCAGAAGCCTATTACTGGAGCCAGTTTTTTTGTGAAGACTCCAGAGGCTGCAGAAAATCAAAAAGGCAGAGCAGACAAATTCAGCTCTAACTTTATCCCTCTCTTCCCCCCCTTTCAAAACACTCTCTGGAAATGCTTGCAAATATGACTCCCCCTACTATTACTAGGGAACAAGTCCTCAATGCTCTCTCTAAAGCAAAGAACACTGCATTGATGTTCCCAGACAGTATCACAATATGCTTTCTAAATAGCATGAAACATGACCTATCAGACCCTCTGGAATTGCTTTTTAACTGTAGCCTCCAAACAGGCTTCAGGCAGAATGAAGGGAGAACAGTCATCCCTCTGCATAAAGGTGGGCCAGCTACAGACTCTGGGAACTACAGACCCACAAGTCATACTAGTCTCATATGCAAAGCACTGGAAAGAATAACCATGGAAATGATCAATAATGACATAAGAAACTTCCAAACACTGGACCCAATATAATTTGGTTTCGCCAAGAGAAGGTCATGCTTAATTAACCTGATGGACTTCTTTGAGAAGGTCACCACAGGTTCATAGTTTCATAGGAGGTTACTAGGCTAATGGTCCTAGGGCCTTAACAAGTCTAGCCATGTAATACCCTTGTTCCGTAGTTGACAATGGTTAGGTGGACGTTGTTAGCAGAGTGAATCAGTGATTAGCACTGACTGCCCTTGTCCATGAGGGATGTAGGTGTTACCCCCATGGTGAATTTATGGTCTGCCATCCAGTGGTCAAAGTTGTGCCTAAATAGAGTCATTGAGGAGCTCTGCTTCACATGAAGTGGTAGTTTATTCCAGAGGAGCGTCAATCTCTGGGAGACATATCTGTCTGTCCAACATGTTCTGTTTGTCACAAGCTAGGTTGAGATCCCTGGAGCGAGTGGCTCTTGTTCCATTTGATTTGTGGACATAGTCAGAGATCACTCTGTAAGCCAGGCACAGGTTGCCTCTCAGCAGACTGTAGGATACAGAGTACAGAGACAGGGCCTTCAGTCTTTTTTATAGGTCATATTTTTGAGGCCCTCAATTTTCTTGGTTAGAAACCTCTGTGGTCTCTCCAGTTGTTGCAGATGTCTATTGAGGTCCATGCAAAAGGGAGTACTGTACTCAATTAGTGGCCTACTGAGGGTCAAGTATAGAGGAGTTATAACAGTCTTAGATGCGATGCCCTCATTTATGAGATGAGCATTGAGAAGGCTTTACTTACCACTGTGGAGACATGGTGATCGAACTTTAAATTGCTGTCAACCTGTGCTCCCAAGTGTCTCACCACTGTGTTTGAGCTTAGGGAGGTGCTATCTATAATGTAATTTGCAAGGGCCACTTCTTTGCCAAAGGGGATAATGACGCACTTTTTTGCATTTAGTTTTAGACTGTGGCTGTGGCACCAATCATTAATCTGTGTTAGCCCCTTCTGTAATATGTTTACATTATTGGGGCCCTCAATAATTGCACCTAGTTTGCAGTCATCTGTGAACTTGGTAAGCCACAGGCCATCTATTTTTCCTTGTATGTCTGAGAAGTAGATTCTAAATAGTAGAGAGCCCAGCACAGATCCATATTATACACCACTAGTAACTGGTCTATTGGTGGAGGTGGAATTTCCAGCTCCGATGGTATGCATTCTGTCGGTGAGCCAGTTTGCTACCCATCTAGTGATGTATGGGTTAATCACCAGCTGGGAGAATTTCTGAATGATATGGGAGATTGTGTTGAAGGCCTTGGCTAAGTCAAGATAGGCAGTATGTACTGCTTTGCCCTCATCCAGGGCTTTGGTGACATTCTCGAAGGAGTCCACCAGGTTTAATATGCAAGACCTGCCCTTAATGAAGCCAAACTGGGTTGGGTCAAGAGTCTGTAAGTCGCGTATATCCATGTTGATAAGGTCCATGATGATTCTTTTCATGGTTTTGCAGATAGAGCTGGGTAGGCTTATGGGTCTATAGTTCATAGGGTCGATTGATGGATCTCCTTTGTGTAAGGGTATTACTGTTGCTGTTCTCCACTCTGCTGAAACAAAGCCATTGCTCAGGCAATGGTTGAAGAGAGTGCCAAAAAGTTCTACTATGTTTTGTTTTACGCTGTTTAGTAAGCAGCCTGGGATGTTATCTGATCCCATGGAGGCTGTGCTTTTGGCCTTGGAGAGGGCAGATATGACCTGCTCTTTGGAAATGCTAGGTAATGGACTGGTGACAGGGATGCTTTGGGGTGTGTCTGTTGTGGACAAGGGGGTGAAATTTGCACCAGTCTACTTGCCAGCAGGTTGGCAATGTCTTTGAGTTCAGTGTAAATAGTACCATCCGCAATCAGTTTAGCACATAGCTGGGCATTCAATTTAAGATTTTGGACATAGCTAAAGAAAGACGATTATCTTTAGCTAGAGATGCTAATTTATCCTTGTAATTGGCTTTAGAGGACTTTACAAGATGTCTGATTTGCTTGTTCAGGCTGTGGAGGGTATTCTTCCTTTGGTGAGTAAGTTCCCCCTTGTTCTTGGATAACAGTTGCTTCTTTTGATTATATAACCTATTTATACATGCAGTCCACCAGAGTGGCCTGCTTCTTCGTGAGGTTCTGGTTCTGATCCTGACAGGTACAGCAGAGTTTATACAGTTGTGTAAATGTCTATACAGGGCATTTGTGTACTCATTTTTGGTGGCCTGCTTGCTGTAATGTGCCTGAATATTGCTGATCTCTGGCTGCACTTTATTTTGAATTGAAGCTTTTCATTTAAGGTTTGATCTTTTAATTTGTATTTTATTCTTGTAATACATTTGTTTTGTTTAAAGTTTTCTGTTCTATTGGAGTTTTAAGAGGTCCCGGCTAGGGTCAGTTAAAAAAGTTAACAAAAAATTTATTTGCAAACAGAAAATAACATCTGTTAAAGGAGGAGCTGAGAAACAGCATTGCTCTTTTAGTTGGAAATATTTCTATTTAGCTGAAGTGTTTGGTAGCCTGCTTGCTGTACTGTGCCTGAATATTGCTGATATCTGGCTGCATTTTGTTTTTCCCTCCCACCAGCCCAATTGTTGGTCTGTTCTTGTTGGTGGCTTTTGAGTTACCTGCCTCTACTATAAGTCTGATTTTGGTCACTCCTCCCAATCCCATCTTATCAGTTCATTCTACTGAGTACAGAACAATCATTTAGGAAGACCTGCCCATTAGTGTCTCAACACTTAATTATCTTCTGATTCCAGCCTTCCCAACCTAAAAAAATGCACTTTATTCTGCTGCCTTTACTGTATTTGTGTTTCCTACTTTATTTTGCTTTGCTGCTTGTCCTTAAAAGAGTTCAATTGCATCTGTTCTGCTGCATTTATTACTGCTTGCTAGTAGCTTGATTAAACTGTAACTGTTATTCTAAGCCTTTTGGTTTAAGCACTTGAGATTCAGGCCAGTTGTTTTACATTAGGAAGGTTTGTGGTTTACACTCTTATGGCAGAAGAGGTAACTTACACCCTTCTAAGTTGGGGATTGCTGGTTGAAGGCTTAATGTGTATGTTATTCTAAAAGTGTCTCAGTTCTAGTTTAAGCACTTGGGCTTCTGGCCAGTTATTTTATATTAAGAAGGTTTGTGGTCTGCACTCTTGTGGGAGGAGAGGGTAGCTTCTGCCCTTCTGAGCTGGGAATTGCTGGTTGAAGGCTTATTTTAACTTTTTTTTTCCTGAAATTGGTACACTTTGTTTTCTGTAACATAGACTGGATTCAGACTTTCTGAATCTAGCTTTGTTTGTATAACTTGAGCACTAAACCAGGCCATCTTTTGCTGGAGAGGGTTCCCCTGCACCCTAGCAGCAGGAGTGTGCAGTTAGAACTCATCTGATTGAAGGTTGCTGGAACAGGACTCAGCTTTGAGCTTTTTTATTGGTTAATTTATTTACATCAGTTTGCTCTCATTTGCTACATAAGCAATTCCAAGCTGTCTGCTGATCTGAAGAGCTGGAGAGATAGATTTGTCTTACAGAGGTTGCTTCACCTTTGGAACTAGCTTCCTATTCATGTTAAACAAAGACCCTCATTGGCCCTATTTAAACTCCATTTGGATGATGGATGGTTAACCAGGAATTCCCCTGAGGGGTTCCCCCTCTGTCCCTCTTGGACAGAGGCAATAGGTGGTGATTTTAGTGTCTGCTTGAAGCAGACACCCTTGGGAACATGGGTTGAACTTGGCTAGGCTAGTAAGGGCCCTGGGACCAGTAGCCCAGGGGCCATTATTAATCTCCTATAATCCTATGATCCTCTGCATAGGAGTCATTGCTGGCTGTATTAGCAGGGGGCGGGTTAAACTTTTTATACCCTCAGTATGCTAATGTTCGCTTTGGAGAAAATTTTCAGTTTGTTTGCTCCTGTGGGGTTGTCCAATCTGATCTTTACTTCGAATGAGACAGATTTATGCTTTGACCTCATCCAGGAGGGTAACACACAGGGGGGAATGCAGTGCCCCCCCCCCCATGTTGGTGAGTACCAGGTCCAGGACATTCCAGCCCCTTGTAGGAGTGCAGACTAGCTTTTCCAGAGCATTTGAATTAACAAAGTCCAGGAACCTCAAGGCAATTGCATTACTGCTCATGTATATTGTGCAGTCTATGGAAGGATAGTTGAAATCTCCCACTGTATAGGGAGTTATCTAGCAAGTCCAGGTACTCAAAATGTTTCTCTTGGTTCATGGTGGGGGACCTGTAGCTACACGTGGAAGACATTGTAGCCTTGTATGGATGGGTGATCTCTGTGGCCTTGAACCAAGTTTCAGTGACTGCACAGATGTCGCCAATGGATGAGGGAAAAATGGTTCACACTGTTTACCTTGACCTAGCCAAGACATTTGACACAATAACACACTCAGGCATTATTGATAAATTCAAGAGGTTAGGAATAAACCCTTATGTCACCCAGTGGATATCCAGCTGGCTCAGAAACAGGACCCAGGAAGTTAGAATTGGGAAGTCCACCTCTACAAAGAGGCCAGTCACAAGAGGAGTACCTCAGGGATCTGTCTTGGACCACTTCTTTTGGCATTTACTTCTTTGAAGTCAAGGCCAATGTCAAGCCCTCTTGGCAGACCAGATTTGCAGATGACTGCAAATTAGGAGCAGTCATAGAATCTTCCACTGAGATTAATGTTCTCCAAGAAGGGCTGACACACAAATAATTGGAATAAAACTAAATGCCAAGTAATGCATTATGGTGTTATTGAGGAAGTCTTCCACCCCTGGTAACTAATATATTGACAACACATCCCTAAGAGTCGACCCAATAGTCATAGACTTGTGGGCACACAGAGAAAGTAATCTTGCCTTTGACCTTCATGTGACGACAGTAGTGAGGAAATCATTCTAAGTTGTGTAACTTATAAACAAAGGTCCAGTGAGGTAATTGTTCCACCCTGTTCAGCATTTATTAGGCTAAGAACAACCACCAGGCATTCATTCCCCATATCCATATCTCAACCTCAAAGGCAATACACAACAATTGTCATTAGTAAATGGAGTAACCTAAACTGAGCCAGAAGATATAGCAAAGATTCTGGCTGATACTCTGGGCTGATAAACTCAGCTCCTCTATAGCCCTTCTCTCTCCACAACCCCATCAAATATAAATCAAATCACCCCTACCCTCTCAACTGTCCAGATTTTCACAAAATGTCTAGAATTTTGACTCATATTTTGGGTCTGTTCCTCATAAAATTTGTCGTTTTCTGGATTTTTCTGGAAAATCAGTAAGGATCAAATTCACTAAATAATGACAGGCATTTGAGTTTCAGACTTCATATACTTCAGAAAATACATGGTAACACAACACTTTTTATTCTAGCAACTTTCTATGTTTCTAAGAGCAATATTTAAAATTTGTCCCTATTTTGGGGGTTTGTCCTCCCATTATCTTTGTCTTTGTCCAGAATTTTTTGTGCTAACACATTGAGAGCTAAGCCCCTGCTAAGCCTAGAACTAGGGTCAATATCAAGAACAACAGGTCATTAATGCACAATCAGGTGTCCAACACAATATCAATGCAGGATGCCTTCTAGCAAGAAAGAAAACCTATCAGATCAGGGCCTCTGACTTATAATTGCTTACTTGTCACAGGCAGCATGTCTGTCTCATGAATGGAGAACTGCAATCATCTCTGCACAAACAATCCATCTGGGCCATCTACAGAACTACAGACCACAGAGTCTACTTATAACCTATATGTAGAGCCAAAGAAAGAATTATCATGGAAATGATCAATGATCAATAAATGATCTATGTTTCGTTTATTTTTAAGCTTTTGTCAGGGGCCTACTCAACCTGGTGGACTTCTTTGAGGAGGTAACCAAAGAAATGGATGAGGGCAAAATTGTTCACACTGCCTACCTTGACCTGGCCAAGGCATTTGA
This sequence comes from Protopterus annectens, assembly GCF_019279795.1. Classification (NCBI taxonomy): domain Eukaryota; kingdom Metazoa; phylum Chordata; order Ceratodontiformes; family Protopteridae; genus Protopterus; species Protopterus annectens. The sequence continues at coordinate 1,575,165,761 of NC_056726.1, read as the reverse complement.
CACAATATCCCACTCGGGCATCGTTGATAAACTCAAGGGGCTAGGTAGAAACTCATATGTCACATGGTGGATAGTCAGTTGTTCACAGACAGGACACAAGAAGTTAGAATTAGGGAGACCACCTCTACAAAGAGGCCAGTCACAAGTGGAGTCCCACAGGGATCATTCCTTGGACCATTCCTTTTTGGCATTTACTTCTCTGAAGTCAAGGCCAATGTCAGTGGTCACTGGCTGACTAAATTTGCAGATGATTGCAAATTAGAAGCTGTCATTGAATCCCACACTGACACAAATGTTCTCCAGGAGGGGCTGACACAGACAAACAACTGGTGTCAGAGCCATGGACTAAAACTAAATGCCAAGAAATACATAATAGTATCCTTTCGGAAGTCGTCCACCCTGGTAACTATCATATTGACAACACACCCTTTAGAGATGACCCAGTAGTCATGGACTTAGGGACACACATAGATAGTAATCTAGCCTTTGACCATCACGTGTCTGCAGCAGTGAGGAAATCATTCTATGTTGTTCAATTTATAAACAAAGCTATGGCATCTAAGTCGAAGGAAGACATTGTACCACTGTATTTAGCATTCATCAGACCTATCATTTAGTACAATGTCCTCCTTGGTATGTACCTAACCAGGCATATCCAACAACTGGAATGTCCACAGAGGTTCCACACTAAAAGAATACAGGACATAAGTAACATGTCCTGTGCACACCGCCTCAAAGTCTTATTCCTGTATTCTGTCTCTTACAGAGGTGATCTATGTCTGGCATAAGGCATTGTCAGACCCCACTTTGTTGGACTTCCTGCATATCCACAAAACAAACAGTACCAGAATTACCCATTCTAAAGACTTAAACCTTGCCTGTGATATAACTAGGACCTGCTGGAGAGACAGGTATATATCCCAGAGACTACCCCGTCTATGGAACAGGCTCTCCATCCATGTGAAGCAGAGTTCCAACCTAACTCAATTCAAGTGTAATTTGGACATTTGGATGGGGAACAGGAAATTCATCCCTGGTTTGGCACCTATGTCTTTAATGGACACAGACAGCCTGTAAATGGTTCACCTCCCAGGGCCCTGCTTGTAAATGTTTCATCTCCCAAGCCTCTGATTACACTTATTAAGGGTACCGGAACTTGTCAGAGATTTGAAATTCATGGCTAGGCTTTAAAAGGCCTTTGTGGTCATTACCCTAACACACACCTATGAACCTATGAACCTATAAAGATTTGTCTACAGTCCTTCATGGTTTTTCATTGTTCTTTCAATGTGTTAAACAAGCTAGCCACATCTGGATAAAATAATAGATCCCTGTTCAGAAGAGAATCTAAACATTTGGCCTTAATGTTCTCAGGGAGAGGCTGAGAGCATAACCTTGCATACTGGCTGATAACAGAACTTGTATCTGCTGCTCTGGAGGAATCTTCCATTGTATCATAGCTGTATTTTATGCTGTATCTAGCCATTTGTGAGGCCTGAGCCACCATAGATATGACCTGTTGTTTACTGCCTGGTTCTTTTATAGAGGACAAGGTTTTATTTAAGTTCTCCAGAACAGACAACAAATATTTAGTCATTTGGATGTGATAATTCAGGGCCCTAAAGGCTATAGTGGAAGAAGTATAGACCTTTCCCAGTCTGTCCATTGCTCTTTATCCAAGTGTAGGGCACTGGCAGCAGGTAGTAGCTTAGAGGGGTTTGTCTGTAGCCATGGAAAACACAGAAGGGTCTGGGTGCTCAGCAGGTTCCAGAACTTCAGTGAGTGTCCAAGTCCAACTGGACAGTCGTATCTGGCCTAGGCCTCTCAATCTTTTTCTTTTGGTCAAGTGGGACATCAGGTTTGGAAGGATCCACCATCTTTACTTAAGCAAGGTGCATAAGATGCTGGGTTTCCAAGTTGGGGTTAAGGGAATAAAATCACATTCATAAGGTTTTAGGGAGAAAGGACTGGTAGATAAAACAATTCTTAAAATCCTGCACTGTGCCTAAACAGAAAAGACACTGGGAGTGGAGATTCCTCTAAGGAATATGCCTACCACAATCCTACTTTCCTCTCCTAGCTTACATCTAATACAGCCACAATCAGCAATGCAATAGAAAAAAATCAAAAAAGGTTTCTTAAATGGGTACTTAATGTAAACCAGTGAAGAGCAACGGTACCAATGACCATGCATAGGACAGGTCGATGGGTGCAAGACCTGCATTTAGACTGGCAGCAACATAGTCTGGGGTTTTACACTCATATGTTCGTTTATGTACCCTTATGCTTGTGGGCTTAGGTCATACGTGAGACATATGGCTTTATGGAAGATGTTGGATTTTGTGACCAGGCTGAAAGTCCATGTTATTTGGCAAGATGACCCAACGGTTTGGGATACTGCAACAGTGACCTAAGGAAGGACATCATGAGTTCCTTGCTGATTAAAGATGGCTCCTGCTGAGAAAACTTATAATGATGAAGGAACCAAGGAAGATAAGAATACCTTATGTTATGACTAAATACTGAAATACTTATTCTCTGAATATCTACTGCCAAGAAGATACTCTTTCTATTCTATTGCATTTTATAGTACTGGAGAGCTGATACTGTAACTACTTATGTGTCATTTTGTGTTAGTAAAAGGCGAAGTTTAGCATAACATGCTGTTGGCAATGGCAGCATTCCCCAGCAGTTCACACAGGGATATGGTCACTTTTTCTGTTTTTACTGTATGCTTTCAATTCTACATTTATAGCTTTTTACTGAAAATGCCAGTGCCTCAAAACAGGTCACTGAAAGGGTGATTTCTCCTTATCTTCAAGTTATAAAGATGCAGTGTTGACTATAATAGTTGTGGTAGATATGCAGGGGTGTAGCCCTAGCAGGAATGAGTCTTCTGTTCACAACAGAACACATTAATCAAATATAGATGTGTTGGCTTGATTTTGAACAGAGACTGTATTTTAACAATTCACTTCACTCAGCTGACCCAGGTCTGTTTGCAGGCATCGCCGTAAGCTGAGAACATAAGCACAAAGCACCAAGTTGAAGATTCAGTGTTCAGCAAATGTAGTTTGCAGAATAGTAGGAGACACTAATAAATCTTTATTTAATTATATAATTGTTTCTGTTATTTAGGTTCATTAGCAAGTTCGATCTTTGATCCCGGAAGTTTTCTGGTAGGAGCTTCAGGAGGAGCTTATGCTCTAATGGGAGGATACTTTATGAACGTTCTAGTGGTAAGAGATAAATAGAAGCCTCACAAGATTTGTATATATTAATTTTTATTGTTAGAAATGTGATGCAGATATTCATTACACCATTTATTTGTTTTCATAAATGGATAACACACTGAATAAAAGGTGCCTATATGCAGAGATGACATAAGGTGTCATAGTGAAGAATGTTAACAGTCATTCATGGTGTAAGAAATTGTATTGCCACACCACAAGATGGTCCACCTGTATGAGACCATTGCATACTACATTTTACAATGAATAATTCATGTTATTCACATTTTCAATGGAGGTCCAGGGAGAAAAGCTCCACATACAATTATTACAAAGCTAATATCAACAAAGTTAACAAGTACAATACAATTTTCAAAAACTACTAAAACACAGTAATATAGAAGACAGAATAATAATATTTGAGCAGCATAGTAATATAGAAGGCAGAATAATAATATTTGAGCAATGTGTTGTAACATAGCATTGAATTAAATTAAAACATAAGTATTTTGGAGTACATAAGTATAATTTGGAGTGCAGGCATTTATGCACTCAAAGTTTCATGAGGTGAGAGAGAGGAAGAATTAGAGGAGGAGAGTGGAACAGTGAAAGGTGAATAGGCTGAGTTATGAGAAAGGAGAAAAGGGGGAGGGAGTGGAAATGAAATGAAGGGAGTCACTAGGGTGAGTTATGAGAAAGGAAAAAGGGAGAGGGAGTGGAAATGAAATGGAGTCACTAGGGTGAGTTATGAGAAAGGTAAAAGGGAGAGGGAGTGGAAATGAAATGAAGGGAGTCACTAGGGTGAGTTCTGAAAAAGGAAAAAGGGAAAGGTAGTGGAAACGAAATGAAGGGAGTCACTACGGTGAGTTATGAGAAAGGAGGAAAGGGGGAGGGAGTGGGAATGAAATGAAGGGAGTCACTAGGGTGAGTACTGAAAAAGGAAAAAGGGAGAGGGTGTGGAAATTAAATGAAGGGAGTCATTAGGATGGGTTAAGAGAAAGGAATAAGGGAGAGGGAGTGGAAATGAAATGAAGGGAGTCACTAGGGTGAGTTATGAGAAAGGAGAAAAAAAAGAATGGGGGAGCAGAAATGATATAGAGGGGGTCAGGTGGGGTGAGAGCATGGGAATTCCCAGTGAGAGGAGAGATAGGAATCGAGCATGGTCTTGAAGGTGGAGTGGTTTTGGGTGATTCAGATGTGGGGGGGAGTGAATTCCATAGATGAGCAAGGGAGAAAGACCAGAGAAATTGCCCAGGTGCACATAAGGGTTTGTACACTTTGAGGAGGTTCTGGTTACTGGACCTGAGTAGTCTGTCAGGATGATGCAAGGTGAGTATGAAGGAGAGGGAAGGGCAGTTAGAGGGTTTGAAAATGAGTTTGTGAGCAGTTAGCAGTTGAATGTAAGAGAGATAGTGGGGAAGTTCCAGCCAGTTCGAGGATTGGAGTGCATCACAGTGGTGGGAGGAGGATATGGTCCCAGTAGCACACTTACAGATTTTATTGTAGCAGAATGACAGTTTTGATTTTAGGGAGTATTGAAGGTTGGTGAGGAGAGGGGCTCCATACAAGAGAGAGGGGATTAGGTAGGAAATAGAGAGTATCTGTTTGGATGAGGGAGTAAGATAACGGCTGTGATGATACTGAATTTTGAGCTTTTGGCGTTTTCTTAATACTAGTTTGTATATGAATGTCAGACTTTAAATGTTCATCAATGATAACACCTAGAAGTTTTGTATGGGAGACTATTTCAATGGGACTCTTATTCTGACTATGGAGAAGGAATTTTTATCGATAGAGGTGTTTCTAGATGGGGTAAAGATCATGATTTTGGTTTTGGCTACATTGAGAGCACAGCATTCAAGACTCAGTACAAGAGAAGGTATCTTGTGTTAGTTGCTTGAGTTTGGGGAGGGATTAAGCATAGCAAATTATGGTGGAATCACCTGCGTATTGGACAAGTTTGGTATGAGGAATGCACTGATGAAAATTATTAATGAAGATGTTAAAAAGTAAGGGACCCATTATAGAGCCATGTGGAACTCCTGTTGGAGTGTGAAGGAAGGAAGAGGTACTATTGTTCCACTTGACGGCTTGTTGCCTATTAGAAAAGTAACTGGAAAACCAATTAATAGAGGAGGGGGGGAGATATTGAGAAGAGATAGTCTGGACAAAAGAAGTTTGTGGGAAACAGTATCGAAGGCCTTTGATAAGTCTAAGAGAAGGGTAAATACAATGTTGCCAGAGTCTTGGGCGCAGTTGATGATCTCAAGGAAGCAGAGAAGAGCAGTGGTAGTACTATGTCCAGGTCTAAATCCATGTTGAGTTGGAGAAAGAAGTTGATTTTCTAGGAGGTATGGAAGGAGTTGCAAGTGTATGCATTTTTCAAGGACTTTTGAGATAGGGGACAGGATAGCTATAGGACAGAAGTTGGAGATTTCAGTATTGTTGCATCCTTTGTGGAGGGGAATGATGAATGCTTCCAGAGGAGGGGTACATAGGATTATTCAATTGAATGGTGGATAAGTATGGTGATGGGAAGGGATATGCCATCTGCAGCTAGCTTGACAAAGTTAGAAGGTTGTCTGGGGCATGGGAGCATGGTTTTAATTGTAAAAGGTTTGTAAGGTGTGTAGAGAGACCGGTTGTATGGTAAAGGGAGGGAGATGAGTATTGTTGATATCAGTGGGACTAGAGTTGAGGGTATGGGATGAGGGTGGAGTAGAAATTTTATTGGAGAATGATGTGGTGAGCTTGGCTATTGAATCAATAAAGAAAGAGTTGAATTGGGGTGCTAAGATATGATCTGGAGGATTAGGGTTGGGGCAGGGATTGTCTTTTTGCCAGGAGAGAGGAGAGCAGATATACTGTCCCAAACTTTTGGGGGGTTGGATCTGTGATTGTTTTGAAGCTTGGAGTAGTAGGACATTTGGTCTAAATCAATTTGTTTTTTCACTTTATTACGAAGTTGCTTATGTAAGGTTCTGTTAGTAAGTAAATGTAGTAAGGGTGTTAGGTGTTTTAAATTTATGGTGATGCTTCCAAGATTTACCTCGGAGATGCATGAGTATAATATAGCAATAACCCATGCCTGGGTGTGGGTAATGCAGGATTTACCCACGGTTGGCGTGGTTTGGTCCCGAGGGCGAAGCCCGAGGGACCAAACAAAGACAACGTGGGTAATCCGATTACCCACACGCAGGTGTGGGTTATTGCTATTATACTATGACATTATTTAAGAAAAGAAATAATTACTTTTCTTAAATAATGGCATTGTATGATGCCTCTTTGCTGCCCTTCCGCAGCTGTCTGGTATCCGCGGCAGTTCTGATGTACTGCGCATGCCTACGCAGTACATCAGAGCTGTGGCTAAAAGCAACGGGGAAAGCAAGATCTCCGTTGCTTTTTTAATGTTTCGCTATGTTAAATGGGTTTAACATAGCGAGACAGCTTTAAAATAAGAAACAGAGATGTCCATTGCTTATTTTAAAGCTGTCTCGCTATGTTAAACTCCTTTAACACAGCGACACAGTGTGTAAAAAGCAACGGAGATCTTGCTTTCTCCGTTGCTTTTTTTTTTTTTTTTTTAAACCTGTCTCGCTATGTTAAACTCTTTTAACATAGCGAGACAGTGTTTTAAAAGAGACGTGTACTAATGGAAAAAGTCCGGGCGACCGGACCTTTTTCCATTAGTATAAGTCGATTTACAACATGCACGCTGGCCAATCAGCGTGCACGTTTTGGAATATTAATGGGGGGTCATGATATAATAGTTACTTTAGTTAGCCAAGTGGTGGATTTGGTTTTGCTTCTTTTAGTTATGGTGGGAGTGAAGCTATCTAGTAGGTTATTGAATGTAGTAATGAAGTATGTAACACAGCGTTGTTAAGAGGGAGAGTTTTTACAGGGTTCCAGTTCATATGTTTTAGTGAGTCACAGAAAGCTAAAGGGCTGATGTTTTTAGGGTATGAGTTGTGATGTAGTTGTGGTGAAGATGGAGGGAGGATGGTGAGCAACGACCAAAGGCAGGGAGATGATTGCTGAGGAAGTCGGGTAGGGTACCGTTGTCAGAAATGGAGTTGGGGTGAGAAACTAATATCCAGTCCCGAATATTACCAGAGTTGTTATCTTTAGTAAATCTGGTAGGAGAGGTAATTATTTGGGTGTAGTTGTATAGGTTTATATTCTGAGGTGATGTAGGTGATTGAATAGAAGCCCAGCTTATATTTACATCACCTAGGAGTATAGCTTCATTGTTTATATTGGATGAGAACCAAGAGAAAATATCTTCAAGAATGGGAATGTTATTTCCTGGTGAAATATAAAGGGCAGCTATACATATGCTGCCTTTGAAGTCGTAGCCTACCCCATTTCTATCCTCATCAACCGCTCTATCTCCGAGAACCATGTCCCACTGATCTGGAAAGTCTCCTGTATCTTCCCACTGCATAAAAGTGGCAACTCTACTGAGCTTATTAATTACAGGCCCATTGACATTCTTTCACCCTCTCCAAAATACTAGAAAAATGTATTCACTCCCAGCTTCTAAACTACCTTCTCTCCAATAACCTCCTATCAAACACACAACATAGTTTTCGCCCCACCACAGCACCACAACCACCCTCCCCAGTTTTACTAACACAATAAATGAACACAGAAATCAGAATAAATATGTCTCATCCATCTTTCTAGATCTCTCAAAGGCATTCAATACAGTTTCACACCAAAAACTGCTGTCAGAACTGGCCACATTACATCTCAGTCATTCTTCCCTAGCGTGCTTCCACAGCTATCTAACCAAACACCATCAGGCTGTTAGATGGCAACAGGAGCTATCATCTTTGCTCCCTGTTAACATAGGAGTACCACAAGGCTCCATATTAGGCCCCCTACTTTTTACCATCCTCACAAATCAACTCCATAAATTCACATCTCTCGCCTCTGTCATCCATTATGCAGATGACTCTACTCTGATATGCTCCGCCCACTCTCTAACACAACTACAGGCTATAACAAAACAATCCTTCCTAGAAATAGAATCCTGGCTAACTAACCCTAACCTCATACTGAACCCAAACAAGACCAAACACATGCTCTTTCTCCCCACCAAAACACCCAATCCCTCAGCCACTTTTCAAATCCACTCCCCCAACAACACAATCTTAAACACCAGATCACATACCAAATTACTAGGTGTCATAATTGATAGCAAATTAAAATTCGACCTACAACTCTCTCAAACCATTAAAAAAACACATCAGACTAGGCTCTCTTTACCAAATTAATCCTTTCCTAACTAGGCATTCTAGACTAAGCTTCACCAGGACTCATCTCCTATCTACTGTTCTTTATGCTTCTCACATCTTTACAAACCTTAGCAAAACTGACCTTACCAAACTTGAATCAGCCTACAATAAAATAGCCAAGTTCTCCACTAGCACCCCATATAGGTCCCACCACTGCTCTGCCCTGCAACAAATAAATTGGCTAGAATTCCCACAACTAACCTATACCCAACTTGAGTTTACTCACCAATATACCAGCCAAACAGAACCCCAGCCCTACAACTGTTACTCCAACCATATGCCAACACTCGACAACTCTGATCCTCACACAAAACACTCCTCCATGTATCCAAAAGCAACAACAAAGATGGGGATGCCCTCTACTCCCACCACATTTCTAAACTTTGGAACTCAATCCCTCAACACATCCTAAATGCTACCAACCTACACCAATTCAAAATTCTGCTCAAAGACCACCTCACTAACAACTGGCTCTGCTCCTGCACCAAGCCAGGCTAATACCACATAAGCCCACATCAAATTTCATCCCCTAAATTTTATAGTCTCCATGTATACCCCACTCCCACTTGTTAACACCACCTATCAGCTACCTACAATAAGAGTAGAATTTGATAATGTATTTTCTTTTGTAAGGGTATACATATGTACACATATTAAAGTATTCTCAAATGATCAACTAAAGATGGACCCCTGTCCTCAAAAAAAAAAAAAAAAAATATATATATATATATATATATATATATATATATATATATATATAATTTTACTGTATTGTAATAACTATCTCCTTTTCACTAAAGCACCTACTGTATATTGTACTTTCTTTATTGTCTCTAGATACTTTGTTTAAATTCTATGTAAAACCGACACTGTACCTATCAGTGTTCTTGTTTTATTGGAGCTTTTCTCCCCGTGCCTCCGCTGAAAATGGGCTCACAGCCAGATGGACTGTCCCGGTCAACAAATGTAAAATAGAATAAAATACATACATTTTAGGAGGGCCAGGGTTAGTTCAGCTGTTGCGAATTGGGGTATAGGCTTGGTAAAGGGTGTCACTGTTAGGGAGGAGAAGAAAAGTAGGGCTACTCCACCACCTTTCTTTAGAGTTCTGTCATTTCTTATGATCTTGTAGTTGGGAGAGGTAATTTTGGAATCATTTATGTGGGGTTTTAGCCATGTTTTGGTGATAGAGAGAATGTCAGGGTGGTAATGGGATAGCTAGGCATGAAGGGTAGTAAGTTTATTGCATAAACTTTGGGTGTTAATGGTAGCAAAAAGGAGAGGTTTATGGTGAGAGGGTGAGGAAGACTATTTAGGGTTAGAAGCATAGTTGTCTGAGGGTCCGGGATTAGGATGTATGTCACTAGAGAGGAGGATTGAGATTAGTTGGAGTAGGAAGCAGGGATGATCTTTAGATTCGTTGGAGTTGAGAGCAGGGTAGCTGGAGAGGCATGGATTGTGAGGGATTGGGATTGTATTACAGATATCAGGAAGAATTTTTCTAGTAAAAGGAGAGAGTCATTATAGTAATAGAGGTGAGGAGAGATATAAGTTGAGAGGTGAGATTATTTTAAGGCATGTATTGAAGTTGTATGACAGAGATGGGAGTAAGAAAAGTCAGGTAGTCTGGTAAGATAGAGTAGGCAGTAGAGGAGGAAAGGTAGACATGTTAATGGTAGAGTATGTGTAGGTTTGATTTGTATGGTAGTGTAAGGTTATAGTATGCACTGCAGTGAGGATGTGCAGAGGGGAGAAGGATTTAGCAGAAGGTAAAGTGGGGTGTGGTCTTAAGTAGTAAGAATGGAGAAGGAGGGAAGGTAAGAATAGGTAAGGGGAGGGTCGTGGGTAGTGCAAACGGGGGGGTTAGTGGATGAGGAGGTGGGTGGGGATTGTTCAGATAGACTGAATGCTAGAGGGGGAGTGGTTTTGGGGTTATTAGTGTAGAGGCCCTGGGGACTGTGGGAATTGGAGGCAGGGTAGGGGAGCGGAGTGAGCTCAAAGGGCAAACGGAGCAGGCAGAGCTGAGAAGGAGGAAGGAGAAGAAGAGGTCAACAAAAACAATCAGTGATATGGGCACTCTCGAACACTCAAAGGTACTGACAAGCTTAGAGGTATGTTACTTATAAAGTTTGGTATAATTCAAGGAGAACTGAACAGGTGTGACAATTGTGCAAAAAACAATGGGAAAGGACAACAGGACTTAGAGCTACAGGGAGCAGGGAAAAAGTATTGAAAGTTGCCTAATACAATGAGTGGGAATATATCATCACCTAGTGGTGTTCCTAAGAAAAGCAAAATGCAGAATCTACCGATTGCATAGAGTGAAGTGGCTGGAGGGGAGAGAGTTTGGAAAAGGGACTGCTGCAGAACTCTAGTGTGCACGCCATGGGTTAGCAATAGAAACACCTTAAAAAATAAGCTTTAACAAAGAGTATTGCACATACACACAGATGGAGGGGGTTATTTTTCAGAATATCCATGGATGATCAGAAAATATTTTCTTTCATTGCTATTTATTTGTTTTATTGATTGATTTGTAACCAGGTTAGAATCCCCATTACCCAAATGTCTTCTTCAGGAAGACCAAGGGAGTAGCATCCAAACAAATTAGTAAAAAAAAATTCAGCAAACATAAAACTGAATGTGTATACAGAAGTAAAAAATAAAAATAAAAGTGGGAAGATACAAAACATTTTAAGTAAGCTAAAAAGATGGGAAATGGTTGCCAAGCACACAATAAAGAAACTAATAACCAATAACAATTGTGTGAAAATTATCCCCCCAACAAAAGTGGAATAATGCAACTGGAGCTAAAGATACATTTTAGAAAGTTAGCACAGGATTGGGGGCCCCATGATGTGGTGAGATTGGTTGGCTTTTTTTATTTTTATTTTAGCTTATATTTAGGTTTCAACAATTAACTGGACACAAATGTAAATGTTATCTCTTATATCACATCTACTGTAATGATTACATTTTCATTGATTTGTATATATAAGATATATTATTTTATTTATTTATTTATTCAAATTTTAATTAAAATTGTTCTTTTAAGGGTTTTTAGACAGGTCTTTAAGGCATGTAATTACAGTATTAATTATTTATAAAGGTTTTTTTAAACAGACGTGATATAGTGAAGCATTAGTTCAAGGAAGTCTTAATTTACTCAAGACAAATCACTGTATGGTTTATTTTCAGTGTTAAACGTGTTTTGTGTGAATAAAAATCAGCTTTAGTTCCATTTGCAATATTCTACTTTTGCCTGAGTCTCTTTTTGCAGATTCTTGGCACACAGTGGTTGAATTTTAAGTAAAGTATTTTAGGTAAAATGGCAAAATGTAATTAAAGAAGCACTTGGGCTTCAGACCAGTTGTTTTACATTAAGAAGGTTTGTGGTGTGCACTGTTGTAGCAGGACAGGTAGCTTACATCCTGCTAAGTTGGGAGTTGCTGATTGAAGGCTTAGGGTCTGTTATTTTAAAAGTGTATTAGTTCTGGTTTAAGCACTTGGGCTTTGGGCCAGTTATTTTACAGTAAGAAGGTGTGGTCTGCATTCTTGTGAGAGGAAAGGGTAGATTCTGCCCTTCTGAGCTGGGAGTTTCTGGTTAAAGGATTACTGTGCCTGCTTATTTGAACTGTTTCTTTCTGAAATTGGTACGCCTTGCTTGCTGTAGCATAGGCTAAATTCAGACCTGCTGAATCTAGCGTTGTTTGTATAACATGAGCACTAATCCAGACCATCTTTTTTTGGAGAAGGTTCCCCTGAACCCTAATGGCAGGAGTGTGCAGTTAGAGTCTGATCAAAGACTGCTAGAACGGGGCTCAGTTTTAGCTTTTTATTGGTTAATTGGTTTAAATCAGTTTGCTCATTTGCTACTGTTATATTAAAAAAAAATACTTTATGCGTCGCCGCTTAGCTAGGGTTAAACTATTCCCGGTGTCATAAAGTCTGCTCTTCAAATTTTCCCTTAGAACTAGCCAGTTGTTTAGTTTTAGCATTCAAATCTGTTTCTTTGAGCTCAGCACTTGTCCAGAACTCGTTGCAAGCACTAAATAAGCTACAAATTATTACAGCACTCAACTTTCCTCACTTGTCTAGAGGAAAACAGTTTTTAGTACTTAATAAATAAGCACCTATCCAGGCATGTCTGAGGGTCAGCTTCTGGTGTTTTCTCCTGTCTACCAGATGAATCTGGAAATTTTGGGGCAGTGCAGTAATTGCCTCATGTACACGGACAACCCTCTCCTTCTACCACCCAACACTACAACCTGTGAGAGATGCACTTATATAGCCAAACTGGAAGCAAAGCTCTCTTCACCCAAGACTGGACTAGACATTCAAGAGGAGAAGGTAAACACTTGCACCACACCACACTCATCACATAGTCCCTCAAACCTTACATCACCAAAACACACGCATAGCAAAACAAAACACACACCTACATTTGTGGAGGCTCTCGATAAAAATCTGCTCAAACAACAGAGACCTCCAAAGCAGAAACACAAGCAACCTCCACCACCCCAACACAACCCAAATGACACATAACCCACAAACTCAGTGTGCCATTCAACCACAGCCCATAAGGCATAACAACGTATCCAACACTCTAGTCATAGGTGACTCTATAGTTAGGCACACTGATGTTCCACTCACCAGGCTAAACAAGGAGAAAGTTACTGTCAGCTGCCTGTTGGGTGCCATGATCCACCACATAATGCACACATTCAGGTCACTCCACAACAAGTCACTCCACAACAAGTACAAGTATGACTCTGTCATTGTCCATGTTGGTGTGAATGACCTGAGATGTACCTCCCTGGACTACATGAAAAGAGACATGGAGGAGCTCTCTCTGATCTTGTAGCCCAGGCAGGTATGACCCTGAGTAGCATCCTGCTATCACCCAGAATGATACCACAGTACAAGGACAAAATGATTGACTTCAACAATTGGCTAAGCTTCTGGTGTCATTCTAAGGGGATCCAGTATCTGTCTGCCTGGGAAGACATGATCGACAGACCATGATGCTTTGCCAGAGATGGCCTGCACCTGTCGCCCTTGGGATTCTGGATACTGGCTAAGGCTCTTGCCACCCCTGCAGTGCCTTTTTTAGGCAAGGTTCAACTGACAAATTCACCACCATAACAGGTACAAACAAGCAAAATCTGAGGGTAATGCTACTCAATGCTAGAAGTCTAAACCTCAAAATGCATTCACTCTAGGCACTCCTTAAAATGGAGAACATCGACATCTGTGCTGTGACAAAGACCTGGTTCAAGGCTCCAGAGAGCACCCCTGCATTACCAGGCTATAATTCATACCACACCTTCCAGCCACCTAACCTGGACTGAAACACTAAAGGTGGAGGGAGGCATGCCCATATTCATTAAAGATATCCACACCTCCAGGCTAGTTGCTCAGCATAATGCATCCGAGATTATCCAAGTGCAGCTAACTCTGGGCAAGACCACAATCCAAATTTTTTACTTGATACAGATCCCCCACCATGCTCCAGGATTCCCACTCCTCATTTCTTGATACATTGGAAGATATTAGGGTACAACCCAACACTCTAATAATGGGTGATTTCAACTACACCAACATTAACTGGGAAAACTGTTCATGTACCAACTCTTTTGCTCAAAGTTTTCAGGAATTCATAAATTCTAGCGCCTTGGATCAACTTATCCACATCCCCACCAGGGGCAGAAATATCCTAGACCTGGTCATTACCAACATGATCGACCAGTGTTCCACACCAGAGGTCAGTTCCTCGTTGGTCAGATCCGACCACAAGCTAATCATCCTAGACATCCACATCCTGCCGCCACCCCCCATTAGGGAAACCACCGTAAAAAATTTCTCCAAAGTCAACTTCATGCTTCCTAAGACAGAAGTGGAAACATCACAACACCCATACAGATGGACAATAGAGGTACGACTGCTGAGTCCTACAGAAATGCACTTTATAAACACTTACACGAGTGCATGGATCGTGCTATCTCTAACAGAACCAAAATGTTATCCTCCAAAAAAAAGGAAGCCAATCTGGTGGTCCCCTGCCATAAACAAACTCTACAACAGAAGAAAGAAACTGTTGCAAAAAATAGTAAAATCCCATAATTGGAGAAACTCCCTGGTCAGCCTCAGTAAGAAGCTGAGATTCCCTCATAAAATCCTCCAAAGCTAGTTATGAAAACAAAATCACCATTAATTCTAAAGACAACCACAAAGCATTCTATAGCTATGTCAAGAATCTCAGTGGCAACACACAGATCTGCTCTGAGTTACAGCACAATGGCACTAAATATACAGAACCAACTGATATTGCCAACATCCTGGCAGATAGGTTCAGTGCTAACTTTACCCCCCCTCTCACCCCCTAAAGGGCCCATCTCTATACCAGAAGAATGCAAAGTTCCTGTAATCATGGCTGCACAGGTAAAAACCACACTCTCCAAAGCCAAGAACACAGCATCTATGGGACCTGACAACATCCCAGGCTGCATTATACATGAACTACAGAATGAAATGGCACCCCACCTAAGCACCATGTTCAATCATAGCCTTACCTCAGGCTTTGTGCCCACTGAATGGTGCACAGCGACGGTTATCCCACTCCACAAAGGGGGAGCCACCACGGACCCCATGAACTACCACCCCATTAGCCTAACGAGTCTGGTCAGCAAGGCCATAGAACGTATCATGGAACTTATAAACAAAGACACTGGTAATCTCCAAACTCTGGATCCCACCCAGTTCAGGTTTGTAAAAGGCAGATTATGTCTCCTAAACCTGATAGACTTCTTTGAAGCAGCCACCAAAGCGCCACCAAAGCCATAGACGAGGGTAAAGTGGTTCACAGAGCCTATCTAGATCTCACCAAGGCTTTTGACACCATCCCCCACTCTGGAATTATAGATAAACTCACTAAATTAGGTATAAATCCCTATGCCACAAGATGGGTTGCCAACTGGCTCACTGACAGAACCCACCCTGTGAAAGTAGCAGACTCCAAATCCGACTTTAGACCAGTGATGAGTGGAGTACCACAGGGTTCAGTCCTGAGTCTTCTCCTGTTTGTTATCTACTTTTCTGAAGTACAGGCTAACACAGAAGGTCTTTGGCTAATGAAGTTCTCAGATGACTGCAAACTAGGAGCCATAATCAAAACTCCTAACGATGTGGACATCTTACAAAAGGGACTCACTGAGACAGATGCCTGGTGTCAAAGCCATGGCCTCAAGCTCAATGCCAAAAAGTGCATTGTCATCCCCTTTGGTAAAAACTCAGTACCCATGAACTACCACATAGGTGGTAGTCTACTTAACACCAAAAGTGTGATAAGAGACCTTGGGACACAGGTGGACAGTAGTCTCTCCTTTGATAATCACATCGCCACAGTAGTCAGAAAATCCTTCTATGTGGCACACCTCATCACAAAAGGTTTCTTATCCAGGAAAAAAAGAGGTCATTGTTTCCCTCTACTCGTCACTCATTAGGCCCATTATAGAGTACAACGCCACTTTTGGTATGTACCTCACAAGACATCTACAACAACTGGAAAGGCCACAGAAATACCTCGCAAAGAAGATTACCAGCCTCAAACAGATGCCCTATGCAGACCGTCTTAAAAAACTCCAGCTTTACTCCATCGCTTATCACCTACTCAGAGGCGATCTCTGCCTAACATACAAAGCTATGTTAAACCCAGAGCTGTTGGACATGCCCCACTTAAAGAAATCGCAGTCCCTCTGAGATACATGCTCTAGGGACCTAAACCTTGTCACCACAATAAACAGAGCATGCTGGAGGGATAGATTCCTGTCCCAGAGACTTCCCATACTCTGGAACAAACTACCTATCTATATCAAACAAAACTCCTCATTAGCACTCTTTAAGAAAAATCTTGATGATTGGATGGGAAATAGGAAATTCACCCTGGGGATCATCTCTGTGGCTCTGCTCAACAGGAGCACAGGAAAATAATTTTCTTGGGTGACGAAAGCCAGGGTACCTTTTTGGCTAGGCTTATATAGGCCCTAGGGCCAATAGCCTAGTACCTACCTATGAAACCATGAAGTGAGGCATATTATTTCTAATACATACATTAAACAAAAAAGTGATAATATCTAAAAAAATGTAGGGAGACCAGGATTGCTGTTTCTGTAATATTACCAGTATGAGGCCAATAGTAGTTCTTAAATAATAAATGACCCTAATTTATTATGACATTTTTAATATTTTATGTCACATCTTCATTAAAAGTCATGGATTACAGAGTGGCTCAAATAAAACCCAAAGCTAAAACTGATCAATCTCTTGCATCTGGTGTAAGCCCCTTGCTCAAAACACATACTAGGCATAATAAAGCATCACTGTGAGTCCCAATTCAAACAGCATGTCCCCAATGTATGACCACCATTGCTATACTATGGCTATTTAAGGTACTGTAAAGCATGTGCAGCAGACAGAGATGTGCACTTCATAGACATTCCAACTGTCAGTGGAGATGCAGGCAGAGAATACCCCAAAAAACTGTAGGTAAACTGCCTTTCAGTAACGGTCATCTTATTGAGCTTACCAGGTTATGGAGCCGTCTTGAATCAAGCCCCAGCAGTGAACACCAGCAGAAGTCACCTTCAGCACAATTTAGTGGTTCTCAGTGTTGCCACTCTCAGTACTCTAGTGGTGACTGTACACCTGCACCAATCTAGGAGCTTAAGGAGCCCACAGACCTGTGTGGGTATCTCACATGCATTTAGAATCACTTCCCTTTGCCATAATCCTTCTGTCAATAACTGCAGCCCTTCTAATCACTAGTAATTAGGGTCTCGTGTAAGCTTCCCTTTGCTGTCAGCACTTACTATCCTGTACTTGTCTGTTACTAATGCAGCCTATCAGTGATTATTCATGGCCTTCCTACATCTTCTTTCTCCTGTCAGCCATTGATGTCTTGTGTCTGCCTTCTTTCCCTTCTGACCTATAATCCATAAATTCTTGTGCTTGCCCCTTTACCCTGGCCTGTTGTGATTAGTGTCTACAGTTCTCCCCCTCTGTACTGTGTCTGGAGCTCTTAATTCTCTCTCTTGCATACATTTTCGGTTATCAGAGCCTGTGCAACAATCAACCATAGTGTAAGTGCTCAACGCTCACTCTTATACCACTGCTCCTTTCATTTGCCATTGTTGAATGACCTGGTACCCCTTACCATTTTCAGTGCTAATGGTGTACGCCAGTCAGGCTTGCATTTTGGTAATCAGTATGGTCCTCATCACTGTCCACAACCCACATTGTGCAAAACTGGTCTGTTAATATAAACAAACTGTATATCAAAAGGAAGAAGCTTCTTAAACTGTGTTGTGAGGCCAGACTCCCACAACATTAGAATGGTATTAGCAACCTCACTAAGAAAATGAAGGTGACTATAAAAAATCAACAAAACATCACCTGAAATAAAACTAGCAACTGAAACAAACAATAACTACACTTCCTTCTTCAGTTACTACAGAAAACTAAGAAATAACTCTCAATATTATAATTTTATCTATAATGGAGCCTCCCATTCAAACCCAAAAGACATTGCAAACATACTGGCTAGCCATACCTCTCAACCTCTTAGATCAAGAAATCCTGACAAAGCCATAAATAACTGGGGGTAAAAGGCCCAAAAGTAGGGACAGTTTTTAAATATTGCTCTTACAAACTTAGAAAATTGATAGAAAAACAGTTTTTGCATCAGTATGAATTTTCTGAAGGGTATGAAGTCTTAAACTCAAATATTTATCATTATTTTCTGACTTCAACTCTTAATGATTTAGGGTAGGTACACTTACTAAACCTAGTGTACTTGATAATAGTTTTCAATATTACTCACAAAAACTGGCTAATCTACAATGTATGTACTGTACCTGTGTACTATGTATGTATTCTACCTATGTTCCAAATAAAGCTGTACACTACAAATCTATTAATTACCTTTATTTTTAAATTAATATTTTTTGTTTGTTCTCTCCACTGTAACTGCTGATGTGCTGCATACCACTGTAAAAACATGTATTTTGTAATTTGTGTGTATACTGATCATGTCTAAATAACTAAATGTATCTGTAATTTTTCTATGTGGAGCTTTTCTCCCCGGGCCTCTGCTGAAAAAGGGCCTTTGCGGCTCAGTCAGACACCCCCGGTTAACAAATGTAAAATAAATAAATACATAAATAAATTTGCCAGTGATTTCCCAGAAAACCACAATTTTATGTGAAAAAGAACAAAAAGATGAGACAAAAATCTGGACATTTTGCGAAAATTTGTACGGTTGAAAAATATGTGGCTAGCAAGTTCTCTGCAAATTTTTCCTCTGAAGCTACCATCCCCTCAGAGCACATCCCTGAGTCTCTCCTCCCCATTATCACTAAGGAACATGTTCTTAAAGTACTGTCAAAGTCCAAGAAGAATTCTTCCATGATCCCAGACAGCATACTGGATTGTCTAATAAATAATGTTAAACATGTAACTGCTGAATCCCTCCATACAGTATTTAACCTAAGCCTTGTTACATATTATGCCCCTAAATATGGGTGCACTAGAATAGTAATGTCCCTCCATAAGGATGGACCCATCACAGACATTGAGAACTACGGACCCATCCTCCTTAAGGGTCTCATCTCTATATCCATGGAGCAAATCATCACTAACTTCATAAACCATGACATCAGAAATCTGAATGATCTCAACTCACTGCAATTTGGTTTTGTAAAGGGCAGGTCCTGCCTACCGAATCTTGTCAGCTTCTGTGAGAATGTCACTCAAGTGGTTGACATTTGCACCATCCATGCTGCCTACCTTGATCTGCCCAAGGTATGTGATACCATATCACATGATGGGATTGTTTATAAATTGATGGCCTTAAAAATAAATGCTGACATGGTAAGATGGATAGTTGACTGGCTTAAGGATCAAACAAAAATGGACTGAGCAGGCAATGCCTCCTCAAACAGAGAGAAGATGACCAGTGGTGCTCCCCAGGGATCTCTACTGTGCCTCCTCATGTTTGGCAGTTATTTTCTGGAACTCCAAACCAATAACAGTGATTTGTGACTATCAAAGTTTGCTGATGACTGCAAGTTGGAAATTATCATCAAATCACCTTAAGATACATATACTCTCCAAAAAGAACTAAATAAAGTTGATTCCTTATTCTTAGTAAAAGTGTCCAAAGTAAACATCTGCATTCAGGAAGCAGAAACACTCTGCATCCCACTGTACTGAAAAACGCACCATTACCATATAAAATCAATGGTCACCAGTCATCTGGGTTTATAGCTCCCTCTCCTTTGACCATTATGTGGTGACTGCAGTGTGGAAATTTTCTACATTTTGAAACTAATTGACACTAATTGTCAAAGGCATTACTTCTAGAACCAGGGAAGCCATTGTTCCCTTATATTCTGTCCTAGTCAGACCTGTTCTAGAATAGAATACTCCCTTTGGCAAGTATCTGCACAGGCACATTAAAAACACTTGAAAAAATACAGAGATTTCTAACAAAGAAAATGTTCATCATATTGGCCACAGCTGCAGCAGCATTAGCTATAATGGGGTTATTTCCTGCTAAAGATATGAGGCAGCCAAGCTTCGGGGCACCTTCCATGCTCACAAACTGTCAAGCAGCTCGAGTTGAGCTGACTAGAAGACAAGTTTGGGTACAAAGCCCTCCGGGGCGTTATTGCTGCCAATGAGTATGCTCCTCTGAGGCTTTTTGTTGGGAGGGTGGCCTAATGGTTAAGGTGTTTGCCTTACAAACACAAGGTGCAGGGTTTGAGTCTCACAAGGGATAACTGGCTAGGCTTAAAATGGCTCGCAAGGGCAGTTAGCTTAGTACTAATCTATGAACCTATTTATTTATTTACATTTGTTTACTAGGAAAGTTTGACTTGTAACAAAGCCAATTTTCAGTAGAGGCCCTGGGAGAAACGCTCCAGTCACATGTCTTTGAAATGTGGGAGAAAACCAGAGCACCCAGAGATAGCCCACATGAATGCAGAGAGGACATGCAGACACCGCACATAAGGCAGTCCAGCCAAGAATCGAACCAGAGAACCTTTTGCTGTGAGGTGACAACTCTACTGCTGCACCACTGCACCTTTAGGACTGAGTGTTGGCTTCTGCTTTCCTTTGTTGGGCAGATAAGTTCCCTTTGTAGGAAAAAAACTTCCATTTTCTTAATTGTATTGATTTTTTTTTATTTTCCTCATCACAAAAGTTATTTTAAAGCCAGGAGTGGTTTGTTTTAATGGACCACCTCAGTTCTGTAATGTACTTTTAAATGGAGCACTTGTTTCTTTCTCTCAGTTTTAAGGTAGTGTAATGTCATTGAAGGCATTTTTTTCTGTGGAGAAATTGTGTTTATTTTTCTTTCATGGGGCTGGCATAGTGTTTTAAAGTGCTTTGTACTGTGTTTTTCTATCAAAAAAGTAATTTTTGTGAACTGGTAGTGTTTACTGACAATTGCCACTTGTCTTTCCCAGGAAACAGGTACCATTTTTTGCTTGACAATGGAACAGACTGCCGGCCCTATGGTCATTCTTTCTTCCAGTCACAACACAAAAAAATAAGCAAACAGGCCTTTGCCACCACAGCAGGCTAATAATTTTCCACAAATTAAGGTGGGTGACTCTGCCGTGACCATTTTTCACTACTCATCTTTTACCTCAGATCCCTCTGGTGTAGCACCTACAGCCACTATGCACTGAGGGGTTAGCCATGTCCTCTTTGGCTGTTGCAGTCCTCTCAGTGGCAAGGGACATTCACTCTTGTCGGTCCTGGGAGAGAGAACAGGGAAGGTTTCCCTGTTGAGTGCGAACAATGTGCACATCTCTGGGGAAGCAGGCACCCAGTGATGAGCATTTATCCTGTCAAAAAGAGTTAGCCCCATTTTTCCTGTCAAAAAGAAGCAGAGAACCAAGCATGAATCTACTCCTTCTCAATTTTCTTTGGATAGAAGTAGTTTACGTGGTCTGGCTCTGGGTTTAATTTAGGCTATTGATCCTTCTTGTAAAGTAGGTTCTCGAAAAAGAAAGAGGGTTTCCTATTTTCCTGAACAGAGATTCAAGATTCTGAGTCTGAACAAATTTCTGATTCCAGCTCAGTTTCTGATTCTCACTGTGGGGGATTCTCTTTCTCTGAGACTATTACTAGAATGTGGCAGTGTTTTCAGTGGCAGAACACTGAGGTTTCTCAGTTCCTCAGAAAATACTATGAGTTGTTCCAGAAGGATATTCCATCACCTACACATGTCCCCCTGTTCTGTCTGCTTTAGAAGACGTGTGTGCTAATGCCTGCAATTTTCTTGATAGTCAGCCAGCTGCCCCTAAAAAGGCAGTTAGGATGTATAAAGTTGATCAGTTTTTTTTTAATGTTCATATACTATTCCCAAACCTGATCTAGCAGCTATAGCCTTAGATGACTCCACAGCTGCTAAGCACTTAATTAATTCCAATCCTAGCCTTTCTGATAAGGATGGAAAAAAGTGTATACTTCTGCAACTTAGATTTTTCAGAAGTTTGAATTGTTAGGATAATATGTTAAAGTTTGTTTTGACAAATTGTGAAAGTATGAGGAATGTATTATCTGCATATCTGATTATGTAAAAACACACAAAGTGCACAACAAACTGATAAAACAAGCAAAAAATAGTGAAGGAGAACCAGAGGCTGATGCGCCTCAGTTTTATTTACAGATTTATCACTTTCGTCCTGGTATAGTGGATGTCATCAGAATAACATCAAGTCCAGAACAATTTGGCTTTATATCAGTTAACTACCATGTGACCAGAACAATTAGTGAATTAATTAAAGAATTTTAAAAAAAATATCCCTTTAATAAATAGTCTTAAAAAAGTAAATCACATAGTTGAAAACCATACAATGTTAAAAAAACATTTTTTTACTCACAGTGTTAAAACCCCTTTTTAAAGTTAAAAAACAGCCCCTGGAAAAGCACTTAAAGAAGTGAACAGTAGGACAGGGCTTATATGGCAAGCATTACTTTAAGTTTCAACATATAACTAATATATACCATGTCACTGAGTCCCAGGAAAACGGTAGCATTGCATTTCAGCTGCCACCTGAGTTCCTTGTATTCAAGGAATTCATCAGATAGTCCCCCCCCCCGACCCAAACCAACATGGTCAATAGCAATAAACTTGAAAAAATGAGAGGATGATCCTTGATATGTTTAAACAGGACATTCCTTTCATCCCCTCTTTGATTATCATATTGATGTTGATAGATTCTGCTTCTCAGTGTCCTTTTACTTTTACCAGTATAGAAACCCTTGCACATTTGACACTTGGCCACATAAATAATGCTTTTGCTATCACAATAATACTTGTGATGGAGTTTCACAACACCAAATTCCTCAAATAACAGACAAGAAGCTTCCAAAATATGTCTGCATTGTCCACAGGGGCCACACTTCACCATTGCACCAATATGCTTCACCACTTGCAGTTGCTTAAGGAGGGTTTTCAAACAAATGCCCTTTTTATAAACTATTATGGTGGTGCTGCGGTAGCGTTGTCACCTCACAGTTAGACGTTGCCTGTTCAATTCTCAGTTAGAGCGTCTTCTGTGTGGCGACATACGTGAATAGGCATTCTTTCATTGAAGGTTGTGCGTTAGACCCGGCAAGCCAGCACGTAAAAATCTACTGCCAATCATTAGCGGACTGGAGTTCCACTGTGGCGACCCCTAACCGGTAAAAGCCGAAGACTGGTTCTTCTCCTACCTTACTGAGGTACTCATGATCAGCCCCCAAAAAGCTCCAATTTTCCCTATGATGGTCCGAATCTTGTCAAAATTCAGGTTATATGGTAACACTAATGTTTTTGAACGTAGCTCTAGCTGTCAATAACAGATGAATCACAATCTCAGGTAACAGGTGGGTAGCTCTTGACTGTCCTCAACAAGGAAGAAAATAGCCTTGGTTGTCTTCTACTCTGTACTTCCCTGAAAATAGTGTCCAAAAGTAAATCAGGATACCCTCTACTAACCAACATTCCTCGTAATGTGTCACATTCTGCCCGAAAAAGTGTCCTAAACTGCATGCATTATGATTCTAATCAAGTTTCATTGTTTGCTACTTTTTTAGGTTATGTACTTGGATTCCAGCTTTATGCCACTGTTTATTAAACAGCATCTGCTTACTTTCCACTGTGTTATTTTATTGATTTATTACATTGTATTAGGTTAGTCTTACTGAGACAAAAGTTAATTTGCAAAGAAAATCTGAGCAGAAAAGATTTGCATTACAAACTTAGGAGGAATTTATTTTATTACTGTAGGCAATCAACCTATGCAACATGTTAAATAGGGTCCCTATTATTTCATCAAAAGGCATTTTGAATGGTATTTTATCAAACATGCCATCACTGAACTGTTCTGACTGAGATCGCATTACAGTAGGGATAAGGAAATTTGCCTTTTCCCCACTGTAGTGTTATCTCGTAGTTGGTATATATAATTAACGGGGCTGTGGGGGATTCGATGAATGGCATTTCTAATGAAATGCCGTTCAATGAGCTGATGTTTCGATGATTTAATACAGACCCGTTAAATACAGGTGCATTCATCTACTTGTGTTTTTGCATACCTTTAGGTTTAGGCAAGGAGGAAAATACAGCAGATTAGTACCTGCTTCTACGTGCATATTGTGCATGGAGGAAAAAGTCAAGTAACATCTCATAGACATGCAACATAAAGGTGATGGCTGTAGGTTTTAGCCTTGCTCCCCACATTTGCAAATTGTTATATTTAATCAGTTTTTCTACCTTTTAAACTAAACTTACAGACTGTATCTGTAACTCTAAGATATATTTTTAGAATTTAACTTTCCTTTTGTTTATTTCCTCTCCTCAGAATTTTAAAGATATGATTCCACTGTTTGGTATTTTCCGAATCATATTTATTGTAACTGTTGGTAAGTTTCTATAACTGTACAAAGTGTAAAAAATTAGATTGTTGAGTGGGTCTAATGAATGGCAGAGTTATTGCTGAACAGCTAATTTTCTGTGTAAATGTTAAACTTTTGCTTGCATTTTATGTTCAGAATTTGGTCTTTTACTGGCTGCAGTATTTCTTAATATCTTTCCTAAGGACTAGGCTAGCACATTTAAAGAGATATAATTAAATTGCAGTTGTCGCTTATAAAATTATTTCTCACATTGCTACGAGTAAGTATTTATCATAAAGCATTAAGTATGTTATTTCTCTCCTCAGTGCTCCTTTCCTTTGTAGTGTATAAATGTCTACCAGAAGACAGTTAGGAATAGGACACAAGTAATTTATCCAGTATGCCCTTTAACAGTCTGTTTTTTCTGTATGTGATTGGACTAGTCAATGACTAATCCATTAAAGCTTTTTCATTTTAGACTAGCTAATTAACTGAAACTTAGCCAACACTATTGCAAAACTATTTCAGAGTACTTTAAGTGAAAAAGAGCAAAACCACAAAAATCATCATGCGAAGGACATCCTCACATCTTCTGTCTAAAATAAACTCAAAGGTCAGAGAACTTCAGAGAAAATGTGGTGGCCTTTTTATCAAAGTTCCACTCAGTCTCAATTGAATAGACTTCAGAATTGCTCATTAACAGATAACCCCTGTCCCATCCCTCCTCGACACGTTATACATTTTCAAGTTCTGATCTCTGGAGGTATATCACAGAGTTGGAGCTGTGTGGTAATGAAAAAATTCATCCTATAACCCTAAAGTGATTTGCTTATTGTCCAGTTACATACTGCTTGACTAACTGTAAGTAAGTCACTTAACCAGATTAGTGATCTCAGGATGTCCATGAAAAAGTACAGTTACCTAGGATCTTACCTTCCTAAAACTGATTAAAATAAAACTGCTTACTTGCTTACATTGAACATACTGTTCTTCAACGTAACTACAGTCTGTTATTTAGTGTGAGATCTGTGTAAAATAATTTGTAATACGTATTTCAGAGCACTTCTTTGTTGTAAAGTAATATTTCCTTGATCCATCTGAATAGTGATGTTCTCTACTCCTGCAGCCTTGAATGGACTCCCTCAAGTCATCTATGGCATGACTGCAGTTACTCTCAATAGAGATAATATTTAGTTATTGACCATGGGATGGGTGAGGCCAGTCTATAACCAAATGAACAGGCTATTTCAAGCACAAAAAGGGAAATTGACTAGGCTTAAAATGGAACCTGTGAACCTAAAGGATACAGAGAACAAGACCATTCCTTTGCTTCAGAAGAAAGCAACACTATAAGTGTATCTAGCTTGTTTTTGCTGTAAACATTTCTGGTCTGAAATACAGAAATCCATTTTGTCAGTTGTAATGTCAAAAGTAGTTGTACTAGAAAAAATCCATACTTACACTTACACTTTGTGATATTTCAATATA
This sequence comes from Protopterus annectens, assembly GCF_019279795.1. Taxonomy (NCBI): domain Eukaryota; kingdom Metazoa; phylum Chordata; order Ceratodontiformes; family Protopteridae; genus Protopterus; species Protopterus annectens. The sequence goes on along the minus strand of NC_056726.1, from coordinate 1,575,139,789 downwards.
GGTGTAACACACTCCCACCCTTTTACTCTATCCCTTCATCTTGGTCTGCATCTTTTCTAATGGCGTCAGGTTTTCTCAGACAAATGGGTTCTGAGAATCATCCAACAGGGACACTGATGGCAATAAGAGCTCCTCCCTCCTTTTCAGGGGATTTCTCCTGACTGGGTGAACCAAAACTCCCTGTTTCCTCCAGTTTTGGATCACATGTTGTCTCGGGGGGGACATAGAATTAGTACCCTCAGATCAGAAGGGCAAAGGTTTTATTCAAAGATCTTTTGGTTACCAAAAAAGAGGGAAGTTGAAAACTAGTTCAAGGCCTGTCTTTTCTCAATCTGTGTATCAAGGTCCCAGAGTTCAAGATGCTATCCCTACTAACCTTGTTACCTCTCATACCCCTCCTCTGTTTCATGGTTACATTAGACTTAAAAGATGCCTACAATTACATTCCTTTTGTCAACATATATCTTATACCTGACAAACCTCTAAATTACCTCAGGAACAGAGATTTTGAGAACCCAGGAATTTGTGACATCCATAATTCAAATGATCCCACATGCTGCACTTCATATGAGGAAGACTCAGTGGTACTTCAAATTAATATGGGCTCAGCGCTGGCATCCTGTATCTTTTCTAATCCTTGTCTTGCACTTGCAGTATTTTGGTGGACCAGTCAAGTGACAGACAATCCAGTGGTTTCTTTTCTTGCCTCACTTCCTCAACAAAAGATATCCACAGATACCCCAGATTTTTCATGGGGTGCCTGTTCAGAAGGCATCAAAGTTCAGAGAGTGTGGCCCAAACTAGAAAGGAACAAACACATAAATATTAAATAGATGAAAGCTTGGATCTTCACTCTTCAAGCTTTTTATCATTTCTGAAATCCAGGACAACTTCACATTCTAACAGACAATACCAGAGTCATGATATATATAAAATAAACAGGAGGTAGCAAGATCCTGTCCCCTTTGCAGACTTGCTGTGATAGCCAGTGACCCTGAAATTTCTCACAGCCTCTTTCTCCAGGCTGCATAAGTCCCCTAAGAACAAAACTCAATGTCAGACTATTTCAGCAGATTCAAGATAAACCCACATGAACCAAGAGGTCTTTTTTTCAAATTGTCCATCAATGGGGAACTCCCCAGATACATATATTTGTGCCTCCACTCTAAACAACAGCTCTGACTGTCTTGCTCCAGAGCTGCTTGCAAAGAAGCTTGGGAAATGGACTCCTTTCCATATAAAGGGAAATTCATGCATGCTTTCCCTTCATTTCCACTCATCCCAAAGGTCTTTCTGAAGATTCATAAAGACAGTCCAAATGTTGTTGGTGGCTTCCTTCTAACCCAGACTGAATTGGCTTGCCCTTTCATTTTCACCTAGCCAAGAGTAATCACCACAAGTTACCCCCACAAATGGACTTTCTCACACAAAAAAGGGCCGTCTCTTTAATCTGAATCTAAAGACATTCATCCTCATGGCTTGGATGATAGGCTTCACATTCCTTTCAGGCACCTTTACTTTGAAGACGTGTACAAGTAATAAAGGAGGCAAGAAACCTGCAACAAGAAAATGAATGTTAAATATTTTCTATACGGTGCCACCAGAGAGGGCAGGAGCATTATCCTCAAATAGTTGCGTGAGATGCTCAACTTAGGTCTAGAATACACCTATATTAAGGTTCATTGTCATCCTTTTGCCTACCTATTGACCCCCTCTTTCTTGATATAATGAGGTCAGACAGTTTGTTAAAGGCATCCTCCATATCAGGCCCCCAGGATAAAATGTTTCTCTTCCTTAGGACCCAAATTATATTCTTGAAAATCTAACCTTATCAACTTTTGATCCCACTTTTTTTGAATCTTTAAAATGTTTGACCTGGAATATAGTTTTATTACCATCTGCCAAAAGGGTTTCTGAGTTGCAGGCTGTCATTCATTCTGTTCCTTTCTTAATCTTCCATAAAGACTGGGTTAGCCACAGAACTTATTCTTACTTTATGCCAAAAGTTATAATTGAACTGTCTCTAAATCTTCCTGCATCTTTATCAATCTACAAAATAAAGGAGAGATAATTCTTCATTAGTTGGACATCCTCAGACTATTGAGATATTTACAAAAGATAAATACTATAAGAAAATTTGACCAACTCTTTATCTCTTAGGAAGGAAAAAAAAGGACTTTCATTTTGAAAACAGTCCATTTCAAGGTTGCTGTCCCTTTCCATCTCTTTCAGTTACTCCTTCCATGTTGCATCACTTTAGAGACGAGTGGAAGCCCATTCTACCAGTGTAATGGCCTCTTCTGCAGATCTTTTTCAAGGGTCTTGACTCTAAAATAATCTCAGAGGCAGTAACCTGGTTTTCTGGTCATACTTTTCCAAACATTACAAAATAGGTCCAATAAAAAACAAACACAGTCACGACCGCAATATCCAGTACTAAAAGATTTTACTTCAAGTGCACAGAACACAAGCGCTTTCACTATAATAGCTTCATCAGGTGTTTAAAATGCACAGTAAAACACATCTCATATAAAGCACTAAGGTAACAATCACGTGATACATTCCAATCACAATTTAAAAGCATATTACATACAAAATACCAGCATATAATTTAATAGCACATAAAAACATAAATAAAACATAAATACAGTGAAAGTTGCACTAGCTCCTCAAGGGTCTATTTTTAAGTCGGGGTCCCAGGGGTACAGATTCATTAAGACCATGCCCCGAGTCCCCCCTCAACCTAACAATCCATGTAGACTCTAAGTCTTCAGTCTTATTAGCTATATCACCTAACCTGGAACTCTGATATTCTACCAATGACCAAGAACTTGAACATATGGGTGTCGTCTGTGTTCATGACATGTTTAGCCAGTGCATTAACCTTGTTGTGTTTATTTATATTGTAAACATGTTCTCTTATACATTCTTTAAATGTTCTATTGGTCTTCCCTATATAGAATCCCATACATTTAACACAATAAGCAAGATAAACCACATGTTTAGTCAAACATGTGACATGTACTTTAAAAATGTACATTTTCCTCTGATCAGGATGATAAAATTCAGCACTGGTGTCAATATAAGAACAAAAATTGCACCGCCCACATGGCCTAGTGCCATATTCACAATCTTCAGCTGAGGTTCCCGTGGGATAACATAGTTTCTTTTTAAGGACTTGCTATTCCTAAACTGAAACCTAGGTTCATCATCTATAAGTTTTGCTACATCAGGATCAGTAACTAAAACTTTCCACTGCTTCCTAATGATGTCTATATACTGAGAGACATCAGTAGTATAGCTCAAAGGAACCCTATGTTTCATACCACCAGCCTGTCTATTTTCCACCCTACGAACTTTCCTTCTCCCATCCAAAATGTAGGGTTTGCCTGACTATGCCTCATTCCTACTACATCACTGACATTCATAATGATGTGTTGCTCATTATACCCTCTATCTCTGAGATTATTCATGGCAACGCTTACCTGTGTCTGAAAGTCCTGCTCCTTCACATTTAACCTTGATACTCTGTATATTTGATTACGTATAACATTCCTAAAAATGTAAGGAGGATGTAAACTATCCCTGTGTAGCAAATGATTCACATGGCATTCTTTCCTATAGAGCTTAGTAAAAAGTTCTCCCTCATTGTCCCTTACAACCAACACATCCAAATATTCAATCTCATGAAGTGCAGATTTGAAGGTGAACTTTAAAAATTTCGTACGTGGTACATTTTGGAATATTTTCTGCTTAAAATTTGAGCTTTGGCTGGTTAAGATCTAGCTGTATTCAACTGGACGTTTAAGAGAATGTAAGTAGCTTTTATCTGCATTTTTTTCAAATAATACAACATTTTAATTGATTTATTTGTGTTGCATTGAATATTAAATGAACTGGAAGTTTTGACTCTGTTTTTTCAGTTAGTGCTTGCTAGATTTTATTGCCTGTTAGAATCCTGCATAGACAGTAATTGCAGTCAGGGGTAGTCTCATTCATTGATATTCTGTTACTGCCTACTTAAGTGGTACATTTTGGAATATTTTCTGCTTAAAATTTGAACGTTGGCCGGCTAAGATCTAGCTGTATTCAACTGGACGTATAAGAGAATTTAAGTACCTTTTATCTGCACTTTTTTCAAATAATACAGCATTTTAATTGATTTATTTGTGTTGCATTGAATATTAACTGAACTGGAAGTTTTGACTCTGTTTTTTCAGTTAGTTCCCCACCCACCCTGCCTGGTTTTGTTTTGGTGTTAATGTTGGTGGCTTTGAAATTGCCCGCCCCTCTTTTAAATTTGTGTTTGGATACTCCTTCTGGGCCCATCTCATTTGCTCACTCAGTGAGATCATATTCTTATTTCAGGCACTCCTACTGTGTACAAAGAGAGCATCTGGGAAAGAAAAAACATTTTTAAGCTTGTTTCCTGCCTTTCCTGTAAGTGGTCTAGACTGTTTGTAGGCTTCTGTGCCCCCAAGCCTTTTTGTGTTGGAGGGAAGCTTTCTAGCTTAATTTTGTTTCTTAGAACTAGCCAGTTTTCTAGTTTCAGCACTCAAATCTGTTTCTTTGAACTCAGCACTTGTTCAGAACTCATTGTAAGCACTAAATAAGCTACAAATTACTTCAGCACTCAACATTCCTCACTTGTCTAGAGGAAAGCAGTTTTTAGTACTTACTAAATAAGCACATATCCAGGCATGTCTAAGGGTCAGCTCCCAGTGATTTCTCCTGTCTACCTGATGAATCTGGGCATCGTGGGGCAATGCAGCAATTGCCTTATGTACACAGACAACCCTCTCCTCGTACCATCCAACAATTCAACCTGTGAGAGATGCACTTATATAGCCAAACTGGAAGCAAAGCTCTCTTCACTCAAGACTGGACTAGACAGTCAAGAGGAGAAGGTAAACACTTGCACCACACCACAATCATCACATAGTCCCTCAAAACCTACACCACCAAAACACACAATAGAAACACAAAACACACACCTACATTCACGTTGGCTCTCAATAAAAACTTGCACAAGCATCAGGGACCTCCAAAGCAGAAACGCAAGCAAACTCCACCCTCCAACACAGCCCAAATGACACATAGCCCACAAACTCAGTGTGCCACTCAACCACAGCCCATAAGGCATAACAACGTACCCAACACTCTAGTAATAGGTGACTCTATAGTCGGGCACACTGATGTTCCATTCACCAGGCTAAACAAGGAGAAAGTTACTGTCAGCTGCCAGGATCCGCCACATAACACATGCACTCAGGTCACTCCACAACAAGTACAAATATGACACTGTCATTGTCCATGTTGGTGTGAATGACCTGAGATGTACCTCCCTGGACTAAATGAAAGGAGACATGGAGGAGTTCTCCGATCTTGTAGCCCAGGCAGGTATGACTCTAGCCCTGAGTAGCAGCCTGCCATCACCCAAAATGATACCACAGTACAAGGACAAAATGATTGACTTCAACAATTGGTTAAGCTTCTGGTGTCATTGTAAGGGGATCCAGTATTTGTCTGCTTGGGACGACATGATTGACAGACCACGATGCTTTGCCAGAGATGGCCTGCACCTGTCGTCCTTGACATTCAGGATACTGGCAAAGGCTCTTGCCACCCCTATAGTGCCTTTTTTAGGCAAGGTTCAAATGACAAATTCACCACTGTAACAGGTACAAGCAAGCAAAATCTGAGGGTAATGCTACTCAATGCTAGAAATCTAAACCTCAAAATGCACTCACTCGAGGCACTCCTTAAAATGGAGAACATCAACATCTGTGCAGTGACAGAGACCTGGTTCAAAGCTCCAGAGAGCACCCCTGCATTACCAGGCTATAATTCATACCACACCTTTCGGCCACCTAACCCGGAACGAAGCAATAAAGGTGGAGGCGTGTCCATATTCATTAAGGATATCCACACCTCCAGGCTAGTTACACAGCATAATGCATCTGAGATTATCCAAGTGCAACTAACTCTGGGCAAGACTACAATCCAAATTGTAGCTTGCTACAGACCCCCCACCAGGCCGCAGGATTCCCACTCCTCATTTCGTGATACACTGGAAAGTATTAGGGTACAACCCAACACCCTAATAATGGGTGATTTCAACTATCCCACCATTAACTGGGAAAACTACTCATGTACCAACTCTTTTGCTCAACGTTTTCTGGAATTCATAAATTCCAACGTCTTGGATCAACTTATTCACACCCCCACCAGGGGCAGAAATATCCTAGACCTGGTCATTACCAACATGGGCAATCGGTGTTCCACACCAGAGTTCACTTCCTCGTTGGTCAGATCCGTCCACAAGTTAATCACCCTAGACATCCACATCCCTCTCCCACCCCCAATTAGGAAAACCACCGTAAAAAACTTCTCCAAAGCCAACTTCACACTTCTTAAGACAGAAGTGGCAAACTTCATGACACCCATGCAGACAGACAATAGAGGTACGACTGCTGAATCCTACACAAATGCACTTTATAAGCACTTACACAAGTGCATGGATCATGCTATCCCTTATAGAACCAAGATGCTATCCTCCAAAAAAAGGAAGCCAATCTGGTGGTCCCCTGCCATAAACAAACTATACAACAGAAGAAAGAAACTGTTGCAAAAAGGAGTAAAATCCAATGACTGGAGGAACTCCCTGGTCAACCTCAGCAAGTAGCTGAGATCCCACATAAAATCCTCCAAAGCTAGTTACGAAAACAAAATTGCCACTGACTCTAAAGACAACCACAAAGCATTCTATAGCTATGTCAAGAATCTCAATGGCAACACTCAGATCTGCTCTGAGTTACAGCACAATGGCACTAAATATACAGAACCAACTGATATTGCCAACATCCTGGCAGATAGTTTCAGTGCTAACTTTACCTCCCTCTCACCCCTTAGAGGGCCCATCTCTATACCGGAAGAATGCAAAGTTCCTGTAATCATGGCTGCACAGGTAAAAACACACTCTCCAAAGCCAAGAACACAGCTTCCATGGGACCTGACAATATCCCAGGCTGTGTTCTATACGAACTACAGAATAAACTGGCACCCTACCTAAGTACCATGTTCAATCATAGCCTCATCTCAGGCTTTGTGCCCACTGAATGGCGCACCACGACGGTTCTCCCACTAAACAAGGGGGGGGGTCACGACAGACCCCGGGAACTACCGCCCCATTAGCCTGATGAGCCTGGTCTGCAAGGCCATGGAACGTATCATCATGGAACTCATAAGCAAAGACATTGGTAATCTCCAAACTCTGGACCCTACCCAGTTCGGGTTTGTAAAAGGCAGATCATGTCTCCTAAACCTGATTGACTTCTTTGAAGCAGTCACCAAAGCCATATATGAGGGCAAGGTGGTTCACACAGCTTATCTAGATCTTGCCAAGGATTTCGACACCATCCCCCACTCTGGAATTATAGATAAGCTCACTAAACTAGGTATAAATTCCTATGTCACAAGATGGGTTGCCAAATGGCTCATGGACAAAACCCACACTGTGAAAGCAGCAGACTCCAAATCTGACTTCAGACCAGTGATAAATGCAGTACCACAGGGTTCAGTCCTGGGTCCTCTCCTGTTTGGTATCTACTTCTCTGAAGTACAGGCTAACACAGGAGGTCTTTGGCTAACAAAGTTTGCAGATGACTGCAAACTAGGAGCCATAATTGAAACTCCTAATGATGTGGACATACTACAAAAGGGCCTCACTGAAACAGATGCCTGGTGTCAAAGCCATGGCCTCAAGCTCAATGCCAAAAGGTGTATTGTCATCCCCTTTGGTAAAAACTCTGTACCCATGAACTACCGCATAAGTGGTAGTTTACTTAATGCCGAAAGTGTGATAAGAGACCTTGGGACACAGGTGGACAGTAATCTCTCCTTTGATAATCACATTGCCACAGTGGTCAGGAAATCCTTCTACGTGGCTCACCTCATCACAAAAAGTTTCTCATCCAGAAAAAAAGAGGTCATTGTTCCCCTCTACGCATCACTCATTAGACCCATTATAGAGTACAACGCCCCTTTTGGTATGTACCTCACAAGACATCTGCAACAACTGGAAAGGCCACAGAAATACCTCACAAAGAGGATTACTGGCCTCAAACAGAAGCCCTACGCAGACCATCTCAAGAAACTCCAGCTTTACTCTGTCGCATATCACCTACTCAGAGGTGATCTCTGCCTAACATTCAAAGCTATGTCAAACCCAGAGCTGTTGGACATGCTCCACTTAAAGAAATCCCAATCCCTCCAAGCTACATGCTCTAGGGACCTAAACCTTGTCACCACAATAAACAGAACATGCTGGAGGGATAGATTCCTGTCCCAGAGACTTCCCATACTCTGGAACAGACTACCTATCTATGTCAAACAGAGCTCCTCATTAGCACTCTTCAAGAAAAATGTTGATGATTGGATGGGAAATAGGAAATTCACCCCAGGGATCACTTCTGTGGCTCTGCTCGACAGGGGCACAGGAAAATAATTTTCTTGGGTGGCGAAAGCCAGGGTACCTTTTTGGCTAGGCTTATATAGGCCCTAGGGCTAATAGCCTAGTACCTACCTATGGACCTATAGATATATATAAATATATATATATATATATATATATATATATATATATATATATATATATATATATATACATATATATATGTATGTATGTATGTATGTATATTCTTGCAGGTCTACTTTACAAGATAGAGTTAATGTGTTAATGCACAATCAAAACTTACAAAATCGTGACCATCATGCTGAAAATGCACAATAATGAAAGCAGACAATATTGAAACCCAAAGTACCACATGCAGCAGGATAGCGTGACTAGGCTGTTCACTGTATGATGCATGGTGCATAATGTCCACTATTGTTTCCTGCAGGTACATCCAATGTAGATATACAAAAACACAATGAAATCACACTAATAAATATACACATGCCCCACTCCATTTAAATCAACCTATCAAGGCATCTCATTATTTAACTCCTAAGGCTCCATACTTTTTAACTAATATAAACATGGCTTCCATCTTATCTAACAATTTACATCTATATTGTTCAGTATATCTAACATCAAATTGCACCTGTTTCACAAATAAAAAATAATTTGTTCAAGATTACAATTATAACATTTCGAAAGCTGCTCAACAGCAACATTTTCCATGTTTTATTCCTGCAGTCTTTAATGAGTTCTAATAATCTGATTTAACCATTCTAGTTGTTTTACCTATAAGAAACATTTATATAAACATGTAATTGCATACACCACCATAACAGAATGACGTGGAAAGGACTGACAAATATTAAAATTCTGGGAAGGAAAAATTCAAAATATTTCTGTAACCACAAATTCAAATACTGTACAATGTTGGCACTGTTGGGTGCCCAATAAATCTGAAAAAGGAAGCCTTACATATGGTCCTTTGAATCAAATTTACTGAATACTATTCTATTTTTAAGGTTAGGACCAATATGATAAATAAAAGAATGCTGCCGAGGTAAGACAGAAGAAAGTTTCCCATCACAAAATAAAACATGTCAATGTAGCTTCACAATTAAACCAATAGAATCAGCAATATCAATATATTTGGTAAAAAATGGTGGACTTTTTTTGAAAGGTAATCAAAGCAATGAATGAAGGTGAAATGGTACACACCACATACCTCATCCTGGTCAAAGCATTTGCCACACTCCCCCACTCAGGCATAGTAAAAAAGCTGAATAAACTGTGAGTAAGCTCCTACATCACCTGGTGGATTGCCAACTGGCTCACAGACAGGATGCAGATGACAAAATCAGGGGAAACTCCCTCTACAAAGAAACCAGTCACCAGTGGAGTCCCTCAGGGCTCAGTGCTGGGACCTGTCCTGTTTGTCATCTATTTCTCTGAAGTAAAAGCCAACACCAAAAGGGTCTGGCTGGGTCTATATTAGATCATCGAAATGGCAAAATTTCAAATAATGTAATACCGAACCCAATATCACGAACGCTGAAAACAACGAAGCTGCACAAAACCAAATTCTTTCCTAGGGAAAGAATTTGGTTGGCCGTTGTTGTGGCTTCGCTGTTTTCAGCGAAGTGGTGGAAAGTTACGGGTTGGGTTAAGGTAAGTGTGTGATTGTGCGGACGTTCGGGTAGGGCGCGGGTTGGGTGAGTTAGCGTTAGGGCACGGGTCAGGTAAGTGTGCGATTGTGACATAATTTGGGGTTAGGGGCGAGTTAAGTGAGTTAGAGTTAGGGCGCGGGTGAGGTGTGTGTGCGATAGTTAGAATTTGGGGTTAGGGGCAGGTTAAGTGAGTTAGGGTTAGGGCACGGGTGAGGTGAGTGTGCAGTAGTGAGAATTTGGGGTTAGGGGTGGGTTAATTGAGTTAGGGTTAGGGCGCGAGTGAGGTGAGTGTGCGATAGTGACAGACCTTAGGGTTAGGGTCTGGGTTAAGGTAAGTGGATAGATAGTGTATGTGCAGTGTAGTGTAGAGTTAGATGTAACTTTTAAATGTATGTGTGTGGATTGCTGCTTTTAGTGTGCTTGTGATGTGTGTGTTTCTCGGAACAGTAAATTTTTTTCCCTGGGAAAAGAATTTGCTGTTTTGAGGTTTCGATATTGTTAGGGTTCGGGTTTTGCAGTTCGACATTACGGCATTCGATAGTGAGCCATTTTGATGATCTGATATAGACCCAGTGTGGCTGACTAAGTTTGCCAATGACTGTATGCCAGGAGCAGTCACTGAATCCTTAATTGACTTAGCCATCCTGTAGGAAGGTTTGCCCCAGATAAATAACTGGTACCAAAATCATGGACAGAAACTAAATTTTCAAAAATATATTATTATATCCTTTGGGAAATTATCTACTCCAAGGAAATATCACATTGACAATATGCCCCTAAGAGTTGATCCAGTTCTTCGGGATTTGGTAACTTAAGTGGACAGTGACCTAATTTTTAGCCAACATACATCCACTGTCATAAAAAGTTCTGCATTGCACTGCTTCTAAACAAAGGGATTGTGTCTAGATCTAAGAATGTTATTTCCCCATTTTGCTTAGCCCTCATTAGGCCAGTCATTGAGTGAGTATAATGCCCCCTTTTGGTATGTATCTATCCAGATACTGGCAACAACTGGAACACCCTCAGAAATATCTTACTACAAGGATATAAGGCCTAAATAATATGTCCTACATGGACTGACACAGTGCCCTGGCCTTATACTAGGTATCCTACAGACTGCTAAGAGGTGACCAGTGTGTGGCATACAAGTTATCTTCTGACACAATACTGATGGATTTACTGCATGTCTGCAAGTCAAGTGACATTAGAAATACTAGGTCTATTGATATAAACCTATTTTGCAAGAGCAACAGAACAGTTTAGGGAGCAGGTACATCTACAGAGGATACCACTGCTCTGGGCAGACTCCCCATCCAACTAAAAGAAAGCTCATCCCTGTCCATATTCAAGTACATCTTATATCTATGGATGGGTTATAGAAAATTTACCCCAGGACTGCTCCCTGTACTACTTAAGGACACAGGCAGTTCCTACAAGCTGTATCCCATGTACGGGTCCCCTAAAATTATCTATGATATGATCCTACTTATTCTTACAAGGGGTAATATATGAATATTCACCATAGGATGGGTAAGACCAGTCTAACACCAGTGGGATAGATTAATTCAAGTACCAAAAGGGAAATTGGCTAGTACTTACCTATGAACCCGTGAAAAGATAAATGGGATCCACTTCGTGATTTCTGTTAGAAATGTTACTGGCTGCCATAGTCTTAATCATGTTTCTTATTTCACTAAATGGAATTTAGAAGCATTCAGAACATCACCATACATATAGCCACAATGTACATTTATAACAAAAATCCTGTTCACCTCATAGCAAAAAAAAGTACCAAAGTATCGCATAAATGCGCTGCCCGTATAAATTCACCTTTAGATAATGGCCGCAGTGCATGTATTGTGTGATGATGTGTAGCCCAAAACAAAGAGCTAATGGCTGTGTTTTTCAGCTATGTAACTTGTCTGCTGCAATAATCAACAGCATATCTGAAAATATCATAACATTACATCCACAGTGCCCAGTAAGTGTAGTACCAAAATTATTTGAGTTAAGGTAATGCAAAAACTCAAATAACTTAGTAGACCCATGAAACAATGTAATAGTTCTCATAATACAATGCCCCGTTTGGTATGTACCTCTCAAGACATCTGCAACAACTGGAAAGGTCGCAGAAATACCTCACTAAAAGAAAAACAGGCCTAAAGCAGATGCCCTATGCTGACCGCCTTAAAAAACACCAGCTATACTCTGTCACATATCGTCTACTCAGAGGCGATCTCTGCTTAACATACAAGGCCATGTCAAACCCAGAACTGTTGGACATGCTACACTTAAAGAAATTCCAATCCCTCAGAGCCACACGCTCCAGGGATCTAAACCTTGTCATCACAATAAACAAAACATGCTGGAGGGATAGGTTCCTGACCCAGAGACTCCCCAGACTCTGGAATAGATTGCCCATACATGTCAAGCAGAGTGCCTCTTTGGCCCTCTTCAAAAGGAACCTTGACGATTGGATGGTAGAAAGGAAATTCACCCCGGGGATCACGTCAGTCGCCCTGCTAGACAGGGGTCCAGGAAAGTAAATAATGTGGGAAGAAATAGCCAGGGAATTGTTATGGCTAGGCTTGTATAGGCCCTAGGGCTGATAGCCTAGTACCAACCTATGAACCTATGAACCTATAAGTATAGATGAGAGATGAATATGGCTCTGTTCAAAATTAATAGAAACATTTTCATAAGCTAGCTGAAACTAGCTCCCATAGCAGTTCCTTGTTTTTGCAAATAAAATTTACCATGAAAATAAAAATAATTACATTTTAAACAAAATTCTAATAAGCACAATACCACTTTTTTTTTCAGTACCATCAGACAAATAAATAAACTAGAGCTTCTTGTCCCAAACTATGTTTACTACTAATACTCTGCAAAGCTTGTATATCATATGTGACCAAAAAGCAGTCCTCAGAAGAATGATAAAAGTCACGAATTTGTGAGCCTCCTAATTTCACAACAGGCTATACATAACAAATTATTTAGTTAGTTTGTTTACTGGAGTATCACACTGATCACAATAGACCGTTTGCAGACACAGCCCAGGAGAAGACATTCACAGAAAAATCAAACAACCTAACAAATAATCTAACAACTGACCCAAAGATATATAGTGAGCCTTAATGGGGGGTTTGTTGATGAATTGTGGACCATAGGGAGGTGATGTATATAACTGTACGGTCACCTAAACTTTGCTATATAGGTAAAACAACAAGAATGGTGAAACAATATTAGAACACATTAAAGACTGTAGGAATAAGAAAATGGAAAATTCTTTTGTTGAGTATCTTTGGAAATATGATGATAATCTCATATAAATTATTTATTTTTTTTATTATGAGACAAGCACCTTTTGATATTAACTCTGCTGAACAACAGAGATATAAATAGATAAGATGAAAGCCATGTAGACTTCACAATTTAATAGCTATTGCCCCTTGTGGCTTAAATAATGAGCTGCCGTAAAAACTGTATTTACAGATTGCTTAAAGGGGTGGGGCATACATATATTTATTTGATTGATTTAATTGTGCTTTCTGACCATTGAAGAATTTGTTAACTCAAGGCGCTAGTCCAAAATAAAGCCTTTTTATCATAGCCATTGATTGGTTGTTCATTGGAAAGTCCTATGTCCAGTCTGACTTTTAGAGCTGTGAACTCTTCCTGTCGGATGGTTTGATGCCTTCCCATGGGAGAGCGGCACATTCTCTGTAGAAGAATGAGACAGCCTGTGACATTACAGTGACTGTATACTCATTCTGTACTTGGTTTTTGGTGAGTTTTCTTGGCATTTTGACACATAATTTTTGGAGCTGAATACATTAGTCCTTGAGGGAATCTTCTTAGGCTAGGCTTATATAGGCTCCATGGCCGTTAGCCTAGTACACACCTATGAACCTATATGGAAATCCTTTATTTCTGATTCTTATTAGAAATGAGAGTTGACATTTTTATATTTTTTTAGGGGGGGGGGATAGATCATAGGCCTAGGCTCAGGTGAAAATGTCTGTCCCTGAAAAGTGAAAAGTGAGCATCTAGGTATTAGATTCCACATATCGTGATTTCCCCTCCCATTGTTTTTCTTCTTGGGACCTTCTCACAACATGTCTTCATGCTGTCTTTGTGCAAGGTTTAATAAGACAACCCTGAAGAGAAGGTGTATCATATCCAAATGAAACTGGAAGCAGTTTTCTGTAAATCCTCAGACTAGAATGTCCTACCCACATCATCCTGTTTAGATGTCCTCTTGAAACTGATAAAAATGGAGAAGTAGCCTCAATGGGGTAAGGAAAAGAAAAAAGACCATGGGCAGAAGTACTGACCGAACAGGCCCTTCTAGTCCCAAGGATGGTGGTCCCATGGAGGTGCTCATTCAGTTTCTCAACTTTAATGTTTACCCCTTACAAAGACCTCTGTTATTGCCCATATAGACTCTACCACACTGTTGCACATCTGCACACCCTTCCAGTTGTACTTTTATTTGGTCTGGACTGGATGTAATTTCTCAAGCATTCACATCTAACAACTGATTCTGAATTACCTTGGAGGCAGGGTTTAACCCCATTATCTTCATTAGACAGGATATTGGAAACCATCTTATAGAGTAACAAAACTTTCAGCTAGCAGTCTTCACTCTAGAGATGAAACCTTCTCCACATTGAGGACTCAGAAGTCCAAAGACCGTTCTTCTGCCATTTGCAGACCTTGCCAGCATCAGTCACACAGCCTCAGGATAGCTCATATATCCTACCCAAGCCCAGACATCCCTAATGGAAATTACAGAAAAGGGTCCAGGGCCTGTTTGATTTTTCCAAACTCTTCAAGTCTGGCCAAACTATCCATCCACGCTGGAGGTCAAGCTAATTCAAGTCAAGAATCAGCAGCCCTCTTGTCAGGGTCAGACTCCTGTGAATCAGAAGACAAGGATGAATTAACTTAGAGTCTTCAGATTTCCTCTCTTCTAGGTTAAGTCTCAGATGAAATGAGCTTCCTGTCTTCTGGATCTCTCCAGAGCACATCTCATTTGGAGAAATCCTCTCTTAGATGAAATAGCATATCAGATGGGAAGATATGGAGGTGTCATACACCAGAAAAATATTTAGTCCTCTTAGGCCTGGACATTCCAAAATTTCTTGATGCCTCTCCAGTTTCTGTGGAATTTGTGGATCCTTTAGCATGGCATCCCCGGAATCAAACTCTCTGACCTCCATCCCCAGAAAATCTAACTGCTTTTACAGGGACCAGGATTCCTTCAAGTTCTTGTACAGAAATGCAGTCACAAGTTCCACAGTGGTGCATATGGATGCCATGGTATCAAAGGATTTCTTCCTCAAAATGCTCTTCTTAATAACTGTAAGGGTAGAGTCTTAATTAACTTTGGGAAGGAGGTCTGCACTGCAGGTACCCTTGTCTTCAGAGCCATTAACTGCCAGATGGGTATTGTTATTATTATTATTATTATTATTATTATTATTATTATTATTATTATTATTATTATTAAATATAATGGAAAAGTCCTTCAGCAAATGGTGGATGTTTTAAGGAGGAACCCAGATGGACCTGACAGCAAAACAGTGCATATCTTCCTGACAGCCATGCTGGTGGCAGATAAATAGATTTCTGTTGCATGGATGCATGAACTAGGGCAGCTGCTCTAGGTCAGGAATGAGGAAACACATTTGGATGAAGATACAACCCCTACAGGATCATGTCAAATTATAACTCCTTAATTGTCCTATTAGATAAGGAACTGCTTTAGAGAAGTCTAGTCAACAGATCTTTAAGAAACTCAAGAAATGAAAAATTGCAAGGTTAATGAAATAGTTGTTCTATCCACTAATTCCCAAGTAACGTAGCAATTATTATTCTAAAGGTTGCCATTTTTGTCAATGCAGGACCAAAAATAAGCAGACAGAGGCCAAAAAGGCATTTCAGGACTGTAAATGGCAAGGTCAAAAAGGTAAGTCTAGGGGGACATTAAGGTCAGGGCCAATATAGGGACATAAGCACCTACCACTGCTGCCTACCATCCCTCTCCAAAGTCCCACCCCAGCCCTTCTAGACTCCTTCCATAACTGGGGGTGTCTGTCGCTTTTTGCAGGGAAATGGAAGAAAATCATAAAGCGCAAATGGGTGTTAGAGATAGAAAATTCACTCTGTATCTTGGAGTCGATCTGTTTCAGCAAAGTTTTGATAGAGACCACAAGTGCCAAGAGACTGGATTAATTTGGTAACACTCCTACTAGAGGAACTGTTGCAACAATCAGCCTTATAGAAATCCCCAGAGAGGAAGAGGGCACAGTTTGTTACTCAATACATTTTCTTCTACCAATAAAAGTGGGCCCTTGGCCTGCCCTTGATCTCTCCGATATGAACACACTTCTAAGAGTTCCAGAATTCAGATTCTTATGTTACGATGCTCTTTTCCCTCCTATTCCCTGAAGACCTCATGGTGACCTAGAGTTAAAGGATTATTACCTACGTGTTCCCATGTACAGGGACCACATCTGCTTTTTAAAATTCAAGGTGGGGGATCCCACTGCAAATTTGCTTTCCTGACCTTTGGGGAAACTGTTGTGCCAAGAGTTCTGGCCCTGGTAACAGCCTATTGCATAACCAAGGGTGTTCACCTATAGCCTTATCTGGCTGGGTGTCTGATTCAGGCCAGGTTTCAAAAGGAGCTTCACATAGTACTAACCTGCTCTGTAGCATCTTTCTAGGAGAAAATATTTTCCTTGAACTTTCCTAAGTCCAGTCTTAACCCATAAAAAGAGTGGTCTTCTCGGGAGCAGTACTGGAGTCTCACCAATAGATGATTTGTCATCCCAAGGACAAAGCAACATTTCTTTCCTGTTGTTCTTAGAAATGACCAGGAGGGACTCTATCATAGAAAGGGAATTCTGGAGGATTTATCCTAATAATCTCACTGACAAGGAGACAGATGAGAAAATTACAGTAGTATTTTTACAATCTCTGTCAGCAGCATTGCCAGTCCTTGTAGAATACTATCCCCCTGCTGTGTATTCAAAAGAGGATATTATGGTGTAAACCCCCATATAAAAC
Source organism: Protopterus annectens (assembly GCF_019279795.1). NCBI lineage: Eukaryota > Metazoa > Chordata > Ceratodontiformes > Protopteridae > Protopterus > Protopterus annectens. Next base: position 1,575,122,587 of record NC_056726.1, on the reverse strand, counting down.
AATGTAGAAGCTCCCCTTTCAAGACCCACCCCAACCCTTAATCATAGCTGCCTCAGACTTGGCTTGGGGAACTCATACAGCAAATCTGAGGATCCAGGACAACTGGATGTAGGACCTACTGAAGATGCATATCAGTCTCAAGGAGATGATAGCAGTCATTCTGTCTTCTCAGGCCTCCAGGCACATCTAATAACCAGGAGTCTTGAATATGACAACAGACAATACAGTTGTTTTTGGTGTGTCAGCAATTGAAATGGGGGGGGCATTCCTGCTCCCCTTGCAGGCTAGCCATGCAATGCAGTTCTTATGTGGTACATTAAAAATTTTGGGGGTAGGAGACACATTCTTGTCCACTTTACAGGCTAGCCATGCAAGATATCTCTGGTACCTGGTAATTATGGGCCTCCAGCACATGCTGTCTGCAAAGTGCTATACTTACCCAGTTAATCAGAACAGCTGCAGACTCTCATAAGTAGCTGTTTGACAAGGATACCTTTCTGAACCTCACTGACAGGTGGGGTATAATGAACTTCACTGCCTCTTTGAGCAACAAGAATCTGAAGAACATTTGCTCAAAAGCATGTTGCAAAAATGTTTGACCAGAAAAAATCTTTGCCTTCAGTTGGGAAGGTCTGATTCTCTGTGTATTCTCCGTTGTCTGTCCCCTCCGGGGTGATTCAGAAAGGGAAGAAGAGCCAAAAAATGCTATTAATGACTCCGTTTTTGCCAAGGAAGCATTGGTTCTTCCTACTAAGACACATGACAGTGGAAGATTGAGTAACTTTGCCTTAGTATGTTTTGACTCAGCACAAAGCGCTCTTGGTACATACGGACTTGCAGACACTCAACCACTCATACTGGATGATCTGACTTAGCTGCCCTATGGACATATTCTGAGGGGATATGGTTAGTATCATAAGAGAAGCTAGGAGACTTAGTACTCAGAAGTCTTCTTTAGGCAAATGGATGATATTATACAACCAGTGTGAAAGGAGGAATCAGACACCTAACTTGGCAGTGGTACCACTAATTCCAGAATATCTGGCAGATCTACTTGCATCTAGGCTAGCTGACTTCTCAGTTAAGGTACAGCTGTCTGCCATGTCAGCTTACCTGCTCCTGGACCATCCATTAACCTTACTGTTAATGGTAAAATAATTTCTCAAAGAAATTCTCCACTTGAGTCTTAGAAAAGGGGTGATTTCATCATGAGACTTGAACTTCATTCTTGAGAAAGTCACCCAGAATCCCTGTGAACCAGCTAATACCATTCCTTTAAAATTCTGCACGTGGAAGACTGCCCTGTTGGTAATGATCTCATCAGTCAGCAAACTATCTGAGCTACAAATCGTTATGTGCAGGGAATTATTTTATCATTTTGTAGGGAAAGACTCAACATGTGTAAAAATCCTTGAAGTGGTTATAGTTGGTCGTAAACCAAACCATTAATTTGCCTGTGATTTTCCCTGATGGGAAGAGAACTTGCATTCCTCGGATGTTCACAGACAGCTTATATGTTATCTACATAGAACAGAGAACTTGAGAAAAGCTGACCTACAATGTGTTTCCTTTTTCCCTATGATAAACAGGAATATAATTCTACCTGCTGCCAGCAGATTATGCACGACAGGGGTTGCAATCTCATGATTTGAATCACTGCTGCCAAAGTATGTGTAGTGTGTTGCTGACCTTAAGATTATATAGTAAATGTGCACTGCCACCTTAGCTAATAACCAGCACCTGCCATGTCCAAATAAACTTTATACTGTACATCTGCTTATCAAAATACAATTACCGGTACCCTTAAAATAAGCCATCCATTAAGTATTTGTACTGTCATAATTACTTGAGCAGTAACTCATCAAAAGACAAAAGTTAACACTTATTAGTGTACATTCTCATCATGTATAATAATTAAAAGAAAATTCACCGGACAGAGCATTTAAAACTGAATAATAAAATTTAACTTGAAATAAATATGCATTATACTTGATCGAATCAAATATACAAGCAGTTTAAACTTGAACAAGTAAATGCAAAATAAGTGTATTTTAACACAGAAATGGTATAAATGAGAATTGTAACAACTTTTCTGGACCTATCTCTAGCAATAGCAATAGAAAATATACCGAATGTTTGCTACTGACTCATAAGTCTAAATAGTTGTAGAGGCTCCAGTGGCATAATAGTTCAAGCTTCCTGCCCCGACCTAGTTCTTTACCTGATGTAATCACATTACTAACATTTGTTAGGAGTGCAGTTATTGGCTGGGTCTCTCCCCCTTCTGACTGCATATACACCAGGTTCTATATAATCAAATTCATTAACTATTAGGATGCTGCCAACTGCTGTTCCCCTTCATTGTCCAAATCAGCCCTGATCAGTGGCATATGGGAAGGTATTCCTCCCATGGGCCTGACTGGAGTGGACTGCCAGCCAAGTAATGTTCCTGTCTAAGAACTGCAGATTTAACAAATATCTGATTTAGTATTCCTCTCAGCAGTGGTTTCTTTACCCTTTACCAAAATAAGGAACATGTCCTTGTTATAATCGGGAGCAGCTGCAGGTTCAAGACAACTCACCACTGCCGTGGTTATATCCTTTTTAGATGCATCATATGGGTTTTGTTTCTGACCGTGTCACTAAGGACAATTGTAATGTACATATGCCATTTAGTGACACTGGAAGCATCTTACGACATGATCTCGACATGCAATTGAGCTATTGAGTCCCCTTTAGCCAGTGAAACCCACTGTGAAGGTTTAGAGCACTATCCATAGGTTCCCATATTCCCATTGTGTAATATTGGGTATCCTTATCTTGTGCATTTGTGACATGCTGGTTAGTCAGAGATCACATTTTTTGCTCATCTCTTTAGCCATGCAGATCTATTAAACAGATTTCATACCTCATACAAATTTCTGAGTGTTTGCTCGTTTGACATAAGGTCTCTTAAAAATTCAAAGTACTAACTTGACATCTCACTCACCTAGGAAAGTAAGTAGGGTCCGAATGGAGAGATGATATAGGGTCCAAATGGAGAGATGATACTAGGGTCCGAATGGAGAGATAAGTCAGCAAGCAAAGGAAAGTAGTATTGCTGAAAGTGAATTCATCCTCATGTCCTGGTGGGTACCTTCACAAGGTGGACCCTGTTTTTCACAAAATCTCACTAAGATGACACTGATATATAGACTGTATTTATATAGCATGTATCATGGACAGAAGCAGGTAAAAAAACTTAAAAAATATAGCTGGGCGCACAAGACCCAGGATAAAAAAGGTGTCCAATCCTGGTAGGTGCACTGGTGCCAGGACTGGAAAAAATGACAGTGTAGTCACCTCAAAATAAAGAAACATTCCTACAATGGGGCCAAGCCAGGCCCAGAGGGAGAATGGCCCCCCTGTTGTAGAAGGAAGTAGCAGTTCACAAAAATGCACAAAACCTGATAGGCCAAAGAAGATATATAAAGATGATACAGTGGACTATTGAGGATAAGAAAGAAATTATGTATTGTTACTATTATGCAAAAAGCCCAGGATTTCCAGACACAAGATATACAAAAAGGTTAAGAGAGAAATTAGGGGAAAGAAAACTACTTCCACAAGAAAAACTGTCAGAAGCCTCAAATAAAATGCGTGTTCATTATTGCAATAGATTTGTGAAAAACAGTATATAGACCAAGAAACTTTGATCCATTTGGAAAAAGAAGCATCTGAGGAAGTGCAAAAATATGAATAACAAAACCTTGAGATTTTTGAAAAGTATAAAAAAGAAATATGGACATGGGAAAGAAAGTGATTTGATAAGGTGCAATAGTTATGCAAAGGCGAAAACCAAATTAATCAATATAAAGAAGATAGCCCCAAAGATATTCCAAGAGAAATACAGGCAAAGGTATCCAGATATGGACAATTTCACAATAAGAAAAATATCACAAAGAATGAATGTAGAAAAGAACATTAGTAAAGTAGAAGTTGAAAGCATAGAAGTTGAAGTTATGGAGTGCCTGCGAAGTGAAGGATTTGGTGTAAAAGGTCTAACACAAGTTATATCACAGCATGATGGAACAAGTCCCCAAAGTAAGGAGAAGCAGGAAGATCAGGAGGCATTTGAAGAAGAAATATGGACATGGGAAAGAAAAAAGAGATTTAATATGGTGTAATATCTATGCAAAGGAAAAAGCAAAGCTAACCAATACAAAAAGAGCAACACTAAAGATATTTGAAGAGAAATACAGGCAAAAGAATCCGGACATGGAAAACTTTACAATACAAAAAATAAGAAGACAAAGAGGAAAAGTAGAAAAGGAGATTAGTAATGGAGAAGTTAAAGAAATAGAAAGTGAGGTTATGGAGCACCTGTAAAGTGAAGGATTCAGTGTAGAGAATCTAATTCAGATAGCACCACAACAGCATAGAGCAATGGATATCCAAATTAAGGGGTAACCAGCGGAATGGGAAGCAACTGGTCAGGTGCCATATTAAGATATTTTGGAGCCTTCCACAGGAAACCAGTATAAGTGTTCACTTAAAGCTGGACAGCAAGGGAAGGAACAGGAAACTGTGGAAACTCTGATGCATTCAATGTTGGGGAATGATAGGCCAGTGAGTTCCTATATGACAGAGCAGTAGGTGGCACAGGATGAAATCGAAGAGAATGTACTACGGGATGATGCTACAGATCTTTCTATAGAATGCCCACAGGAAATGGAAAACAAAAAATGTACCTTCAGCTTAGAAGAAACTGAGCTAAGGGAAGAGTTGTTTGATTTAATAGAGATAGAAATATTAAGATCAATGATAGAAATAGACCGCAGAAGGTCAATAAAGCCCAAAAAGTCAGAAGTTACATACAACAAATGAACACAGTGATTAGGACTGTCCATAGAGATCCATGTGATGTTACAGAATTAAACAGGATATATTACTGTGCAGCTAAATTAATAACTGATGAAGTTCTACCACAAGACCACAGGGTAGTGAGGGAAAGGAAGGGGAGAAATCGAATACCATCATGGAGGTATTGAATAAAGAAAACTATAAAGCAATTAAGACAAGAAGTGTCACTGTTAGAAGAGTATAGAGGAGGAAACAGATCAGCAAAAATACTTAGAAAGATAGAGGTGATAAAAGCAATGCATAGTATTAGGACAGATCAGGATCCATCATGCTCTATCGCACATAAACTAAACATCTCAGCACAGGCAGAAAAACGTAGAAGATACACAGATAAATATAAAGGAAAAGTACAAAATAAGCAATTTACTGATGACCCAAAAAAGTTTTATACAGAATTGAGAAACAAGGTAAAAGGAAATGAAAGACCACCAAAAAAAGAAGAAATATATTTTGGAGAAGTATTTATGAAGATCCTGTGTAACATAACAGAGATGGTAAATGAATAGAAGAAGTAAAAGAAAGAATAAGAAGTTTAAAGGTACAGGATATGAAATGGTATGAAGTAACTGCCAGAGAGATTGAAACAAAGTTAAGAAAAGCCTCTAATTGGAAAACCTCAGGCCCAGATGCAGTACCTAACTTCTGGTTAAAAGTATTAACATAGATGAAAGGGAACACCCACCAGGGCTACGACTATATAATAATGAAATGCGAACACCAAAAGATGCAGACTCTTCAACTAAAAAGCCACACAGCCTGAAGGAATGAATCCAAGGTCTTGTAACACAAACAATTTATTCCACACAAAACGACTAAGCGCTTTCGCCAGTAATCTGGCTTCATCAGAGTCGTTTGAATTACATTACAACAAAACATATATACTCTCCACTCAATGCTCATTGGGCCAAATTAATTAATTAATTAGCACACGCCCTAAGCATATAATAATCTAAACCAACTTGTGGTTGACATAAACAACTGTAAAAAATATATATATATATACCTTATACTTAAAAACACATAAATAAATAAATAAATAAATCAATAACAAGATCAATGGTGATGTTACATCCATACAATTCAATGTTGAAATCCAATTTCATAGTAACATTTTAACTGTACATGGATAATAACTAAAACATGATATGTGTTACTTAGGGTGAAAGTGATATTCTACACTCCCACCCCCCCCCCCCGGAGTACCTCTTAATAGTTATGATTGCACGTGCCCCATTGGTCTCTAATGCCTACTTTTCTATTCTCTATATTAAAAGAGATCTTAACTTTAAAATGGGTTTGATCGAGATGTAATCGTTTATACCCGGGGGCTTACAGGCGTCTAATCTTAGCTGCCAAACTGTTTCCAAAGCCCCCACTCTGTTGGGTATATCACCACCCTCTCCAAAATCCAAAACACGTCCAATAATAAAAAACATAAATTTATTAAAACCAACACATTTGGTACTGTGCATATAAAGTGCATTGTGCTTGTCTCTCTTCCTTATAGATCTAACGTGTTCCGCAATTCTATCCTGCAGTCTTCTAATGGATTTCCCCACATAGAAAGCCTCGCAGGTCACACATGTTGCTAGATAGACAATATTCTTAGTGCAGCAATTGCACTGTCCAGGACAAGGGATAGTATACTTGTAACCCTGTACACATACATAACTCCCTTCATTGATGTACCTGCAACATCTACAAAATCCACATTTTTTCATAATGGATTTGTATTCGTTTTGTTTGTTTCTCTCTAAAATACCTTTAATGTTCTCACCCCTACTAAATACAAAAACAGGTTCTGAACCCAATACCTTTTTAAGATCTTCACTTATAACATACCTCCAAATATTTTTTATAATCTCAACTATCTCTAAAGATTTGGGGTTAAATTTAACTATCATCTTTAACTCAGGTTTCTTGTGAACAGAAACAGTCTCACTTTTCTCCATCTGTCCTAAACCAGAACATAAAACCGGTGCAAAACGTTCTTTTCTTCCCCTCAAGACCTCCTTCCTTATACTAAGGAGGAGCTTCAGTGGATAACCACGGTCCAGAAACATACCTATTAGTTTAAAAATCTCCCTTCTAAATTGTGTATCATTACTGACCAACCTAGAGGTTCTCACCATTTGCCCTTTGACAATTCCTTTACGTTGGTGAGACGGATGACAACTAGAGAAGTGTAATAGGGAGTTCGAATAATTTTCTTTTCTGTAAATATTACTTTCAAACCCACTGTCTGTCTTACTAATAGTAATATCTAAATAGTTGATCTTGTTTACATCCCAGTGGAATGTAAATTTCAAAAACTCTGTGGTGTTACTCAGAAATTCAACAAAATCAACTGCTGATTTCTCATCTCCTTCCCAAAAAATCAAAATGTCATCCAAAAACCTACTATACATCAGTATGTTTTCTTTAAACCTTCCTGATGTGAAAATGTGTTCTCTTTCCCATGTAAGTAGAACTGCGTTAGCAAATGCTGGCGCACATTTTGCACCCATCGCAACACCTGATTTTTGTTGAAATAAATCCCCCTCAAAATTCATGAAGTTGTTTTTAAGCACTAATTCCATCAAATCACACACAAAGTTGGCTTTAGTCCCTTCCAGCAACCCATCCTTAGTAATTGCTTCCAAAAACATCTCCAAACCAATTTTGTGAGGGATAACAGAAAATAGGTTCACCACATCAATAGTTAGGAACCCAAAAGTCCTGTTTCCTTTCTCAAACTTTTTAATTCTATCAAGGCAATGCCAAGAATCCCTAACAATATGTGGTGCATTGTTTATAGTAGGCTTCACTATTGTGTCAACATAAGCAGCTAACGTTTCAGTTTTAGAGCCCTTGGCTGACACAATCGGCCTAAATTTTATATTGTCAGCTCCTTTATGCACCTTTGGTATTCCAAATAGTGTAGGTATTCTTGGAAACACCACGACCAAAAAGTCGTATTCTAATTCATTAATGTTTCCTTGAAAAAGGGCATCATGCAAAAATAAATCAATTTTGTAATAAGCTCTATTGATCTCACCCTTTGATACCAAACCATATGTTTCATCATTGTTAAGAATCGCTGACATTTCCGAGATGTAATCAGTATTTGTCATGACAACCATCCCCCCCCCCTTATCAGGTTTCATAAATCTGTATTTCCCAGATTTTTTGAGGGAGTCTAACATTTCTCTTTCTCCTTGTGTAAGGTTGTCATTGAACAAAAATATATTGTCCAAACTTTTTCGTATTTGCGTTTCAACCATTTTTTCAAACACCATAATTTCTGAATTACAAGGTGGTATAAATGCACTTTTTCTTTTAAAAACAGTTGTTTTGTCAACAGCAACATTATTCCCACTAGTTGCTGCTTCTCCAATTGCTGCAAAAAATATTTTCAAATTCATTTGTCTTACAAACAGTTTAAAATCAAGTAAAATCTGCGCTGTGTCAACCCTAAACATTGGTACAAAGCTTACCCCCTTACTAAATAAATCAAAGTGTGCTTCACCTATTTCAATGTCAGTAAAATTGTAAATACAGTAACCACTTTTCTTAATCAACTGATGTCTAATACCTTGAAATACTGTAATGTCATTACAACTCCCTGAAGGACAGTTTGACTTTGTCCCTTCCACACACATAGGTTCACTACATAAACCTTCTCTCTGCCCCACTCCATTACTCAATAATGATAAAAAATCTCTTCCCTCAATATTACCCACACTGTTGTTGTTAATAGTGTTGTTAGTACACTCTCGGTGTGCATCACCATCACCACTTTGAACACTCAATACAGTTAATATCATACTGTTCATGTTGTTATCATCCTCTACTGTAACAATCACATCACCATTGTCTAAAGCCCTTGTTGTTACACTCGTTAATATCTCCCCCTCCTGTTTGATCTCCCTCCCCTGTAGAACTCTTGCTGGGTTTCTCTTCCCAACAAGCCCCTGTTGCGTAACCTCTCCGACCTCCGGGGGCCATTTTCCGTTTCTAAAAAAACTTCATTGTTATCCCCCCTTTCATCACTGTAACTAAACCCTTCATTAACAGCATTGTTCTCGTAAGCATTAGTGTTACAGTCATTTCTTCGTGTACCAGGGGGATAGGCCCTTTTGTTTTTATAGTCACTACTATCCCTCTCAAGCTTCTTTTTCTTTTTGGCCATACTTTTATTAACAAAACTGTTAATGTTGTTTAAAGTTTTGTTGAAATTCGCCAAATTCTGCTCAAATAATAAATCGTTGGTAATACTCACGTGGAGCTGTTCAATCTGCTCCTGTAAATCAAGTAGTTTGATCTCGTTATTCTTGAGTATAATATCCATCATATCACATACAACAGTAACACATATCATGTTTTAGTTATTATCCATGTACAGTTAAAATGTTACTATGAAATTGGATTTCAACATTGAATTGTAGGGATGTAACATCACCATTGATCTTGTTATTGATTTATTTATTTATTTATTTATGTGTTTTTAAGTATAAGGTATATATATATATATTTTTTACAGTTGTTTATGTCAACCACAAGTTGGTTTAGATTATTATATGCTTAGGGCGTGTGCTAATTAATTAATTAATTTGGCCCAATGAGCATTGAGTGGAGAGTATATATGTTTTGTTGTAATGTAATTCAAACGACTCTGATGAAGCCAGATTACTGGCGAAAGCGCTTAGTCGTTTTTTGTGGAATAAATTGTTTGTGTTACAAGACCTTGGATTCATTCCTTCAGGCTGTGTGGCTTTTTAGTTGAAGAGTCTGCATCTTTTGGTGTTCGCATTTCATTATTAAAAAGTATTAACATCTTTACACCAAGATTTAGCCATGAATAAGAACTATTTATATGCACACCCCGAACAGACACCAACCTGGTTAACAACAGGAAAAACAATGCTCTTACTTAAGAGTGAGCCTGTAAGCTACCCTAAAAATTACAGACCAATAACTGCCTTCTGACAACGTTCAAACTACACACTGGAATTGATGCAGACAGAGTTTATAGTCATTTAGAAGAAAACTCAATTATGGCAATAGAACAAAAGGGCAATAAAAGAAAGTCATATGGAACAAAGGATCATTTCTTGTTAAATAAAATCATAATGGAGAACTCTAAAAAGGGGAAGAATCAAAGTATGGTATGGATTGACTACTAGAAAGCGTTTGATAGTATCCCACATTCATGGATAAAAGAGTGCTTAAAGATGTAAAACATGCACACTATACTGATCAGCTACATTGCAGTGACCATGAAAGTGGCAGACCACTTTGAAATTAAGCCATGATAAAGGTCAAATTATTATCCCAGGGATAAAAATTCCAAGGGGGATATTTCAGGGCGACTCTTTGTCACCGCTGCTATTCTGCCTTGCCCTTAACCCATTAAGCTGACTACTAGCTTAGGCCATGGCTATAATTTGGCTGCAAGAAAACAACAAAGTGTAAAGACTTTTCATTGTCTCTTTGCCGATGATTTAAAACTGTATAGCTCATCAGATGGGAAACTGAAATTAAAACTGCAAGTTGTCAAAACTTTTTCAGATGATGTAAGAATGTCGTTTGGTCTTAATGTGCAAAAGCAACCTTTAAAGCAGGAAAACTGCACCACCAAGAAAACATCAGTTTAGGACAAGAGTGTGATATAAAAGAACTTGAGCAAGAGGGAGTGTATAAATATTTGGGAAATGATGAAGGATCAACAATAAAACATGAACAAATGTGAATAAAACTTAGTAAGAAATACTTTAGAAAACTTAATTAATCTTGAAAACAGCATTACAGCATTGATGTCTAGGAATAAAATTCAAGCTATAAGCCAATTTGCTCTCCTTGTCCTAACTTACAATTGTGGAGTGATTGACTGGCCCCAAAAACTTGTTGAAAAGATTACACAAGAAAACAAGAAGGATGCTTCATGCTCACCGAATGATTTATAAAAATCAGTGCATACCAAGATGATATATTCCCCATTCCAAAGTAGGGATGGACTTTCTTGAAATTGATTACATGTATAGATCTACAGTCATGGGACGCACACATATTTGCTGACCCCACAAGACCCAAATGTAGTGAAAGTTTTGAAAGATGAGGAGAACAAATCTAAGATGACTTCTCTACTTAATCTAGCAGAAGCATATCGGTGTGAAGCAGGAATGGAAATCAAACCAGAAGTAGATAAAAATCAGACAGCAAATGAATATGCCAAAAAAAAGAAAGACTATAAAGTGAAGGACCAGGTGACAAGACAAGAAATGTGAAAAATGCATAAATATAGTTGCAAGTATAAAAAACATCTCGAAGAACCTCAAGTTGATCAGGATCAAATGTAGGAATGGTTAAGGAGAGGCGAATTTAAACCAAGAGATGAAAGGTTAATATTGGTGGTCCAAGATAGTGGGATACGTACATGTTGGTTCACAAAGTCCATGGAACATGTGAGAGAAACAGACAAATGTAGGTTTTGTAAAACTGAATTGGAAACAGTTGCACACCTCTTTGCTGGCTGTGACATACTAATGGCAGAAGGACTGTTTACTGAAAGGTATAATAATGTGGTAAGACTGTTGCACTGGGCATTGTACAAACATTATGGTATTGAAGTGGCTAAAAAACACTGGAAACATGAGCCACAAATAGAAAATGATGAAGTCTACATCATATGGGATCACCCATTACTAACAGTTCAAAAGATAGATGCTAGAAAACTGCATATAGTGGTCAATGAAAAGAAGACAAAAGAAGCATTGATCATTGAAATCACCACACCCAGCGACTACAGTGTCTTGTGTACTGAGAGACACAAAGTCATAAAATATCAGGATCTTCAGGCAGAAATGAGAACAATGTGGAAGAAAGATACCCGGACAGTTCCAATAGTAGTAGGAGCAACAGGACTTCTAAAAAGAATCTACAATCGTGTTTAGGTATGTTACCAGTACATGTAACCCTGTATGAATTGCAGAAGGAATCATTACTGGGCACATTGCCAGTGTTGTGAAGAGCACTTCTGGCTGACATCAAAGACTGAAACAATACTAATTTCATGAACTTTAATTATACTTTGACTTAGGAATCTGGCCCATTCCCATCATGGTATTAGAAACCCAAAATACTTGGAGAAATTAAAAACCAGAAAGTAAGTACTTATTTCTAGAATGAAATCATTAACACTGTCCTCTGCTATTTTCCTGTGTCCTCAAACTTTTCTTCTTAGTTCTAACAGTATTATTAAAATACTCAAACAAAACATTTGTGACTTTTCAATAATGTAGACTGTCAGAATCTAATATTATAAATATGTCATTTTATTTATTTATTTATTTTATTTTACATTTGTTGACCGGGCTAGTCCAACTGGATACATGTCCATTTTCAGTGGAGGCCCGGGGAGAAAAGCTCCAGTTATAAAAAAAAAAAAAAAAAAAAAAACAGTGAAAAACATACTACAAAACTTAATGCATTGTCTTAACCATGAACAAATGAGTTAAAAAAACTCAGTCATTGCACTTAATCAGTTTGGTGCAGACTATATATGTTCAAACACCCAAATAAAATGATCAAAGGCATCCCCTCTTTATACAAAAGAAACAAATTATTACTGACCTTGGCATCTGGGGCTGTATTTTTCACCGCCTTGTACTCATGTGCCTTTGAGGAAGGGGCATCTTCCTGTTACGCTGGTGCTGCCTTTAATTTTCTTTGCCTTCATGCTGATTTTTTTCTTCCTCTGTGGATTTAGCCTTTGCATATACTTGCTCTTTTTCTGCCTGCTCTTGCTGTCTTTGCAACCCTCAGCTGTTTCATTCTTTCAGCTGCTTCAGCATATTTCCATTTCTAGCTCCAGGTCTAGATTTTTTCAGGTGAAGATGCATTCCAAAGTTAGCACTGCTTTGCTGCATGCCCTGTACTCACTGCCATTAACAAGCATTCTCCAGTTTCAGTGGACTAAGGTGCATCTAAGACAGTTATATTCTCATTGATTTGCATGCTGACAGACAGACTGGATGCCTGTCAGTTTGCATTCTTTGGTCAGCTGTGACTTTGAGCTAGGTAGGAAGGAAGGCACTAATTCTAGATATAGTGTCAATAAGTATTTCTTAGAATGCACAACAAGCCAGTTCAGCCTGAGTGTACTCAGTTAGTTATAGGTGTCAGCCTTCTCACACATCAGCAAGTAACTGTGTCATGGAACTACAGTTCCAATTTGAAGACATGGTAACTATTTGATGTCCTTCCATATCACTGTTGCAGTATTCAGAACTAATTGGATGTCCTGCCAATGATAGTCCAAAGTCTGGCCAGTATACCAAAGCATTTATATCCTCACAGCATCATATGTCAGCTGTAAGCTCCCTGCCCAGCCATAGGACATAACGTTGACATATGTACACTGAATACTCTGAACTTCTTGCCACCAGTCTGAATGCCACAACTGGACATCAGCCTGAATGCCCTTGGCTAATCTAGTTTCTACAGATAAGTGCCCTGTTGGGGTTCCCTCTTCTTCTTTCACTTCTGTTCCAGAGTCCCAAGTCTTTTGACTTGGAAGGTGGACACCATGTCTTTTTCTTGGAAGTGGATGTTTCTGTATGCTTACCCTACTCTTCTCCTACTTGCCAGGGTCCTATACTAGATCTGGAAGGACTCCCCTAGAATCTTACCGGTGACTCCCTTTTGGCACAGACAGCACTAGTTCCACCTTCTTTGTCATATTGCTTTGGGCAGTCATCACAAGTTACCTCACCAAATCGATTTTTTTCACACAAGACTGTCAATACAAGGGTCTGTCAATCACCCTTACTTGTCTATTCTTCAGTTAATATTTTGGGTGATAGGATTTTGATCCCATTCAGATACCACTTTTCTGAGGACATGCTTAGGGTACTACAGGAGGCCGGGAAACCCACTACTAGAAAATCCTATGTGGCTAAATGGAAAAGATTTTCTGTTTTAGTGTCTCAAGCATCCCCAGGAGTTTTCTCTGTGGGGGTCCCTTTGGTCATGTCTTACTTCTGTGAATTACTCCCTGCTGGCTTGGTATATTCTTGTGTTAAAGCTCACTTCTCAGAAATTTCTGCTTGCCTGCCTTTGACCCTACCATTGGCCTCTTATTTTAAGGTTGAACAATTTAAGGCACTTTCTTGCTGTCTCAAGATGAAGCATCTCTCAGGCTTCACAGGAACAGAAATTCACTATAACCTTCATTTCTGAAAGATACAACCCTTTTGGTGAACCCTTGCACTCAGAAATGATTGCCCTTTTAAGAAATGTAGCATTTATTCTATTTTTTATGCTGACTTCGTGATAACCTACCTTCCATTTGTTTTCTGTCAGAGTGTGTGTGTGTTGAACTGTACTGACAAAAAGTCTATTCTACATTTACTTTTTATAGGTTAATGGGTTAGGGAAAGTATTTTGAGTGTATGTGTGCTGCTTGTGAACACTCATTGTCGACTATTGACCGACAAACTCACTTAAGCTACAGTTACTGCTTTTGATACTTCTTCCTAGTTACAGCAATGATACTACCACAGCACCAAGATAGAAGAACAAAATCAGTTGACAGAGTCCTTGCCATTGTTTCACACTGAGCTTATGCTCATAGGATAGTGGATGAACCTGCAGTGGCCATTAGATGTACCTCAAACCACTCATTTATCTCTCCTAATTCCGCTGTTGTAGTCCTTTTGGCCAGCATTAACAGGAGGTCAGTTACTTCGTCTTTGACTTGGAGAACCATCATCTGTGGCTGTAGGAGACAATCTAGAAGATTCTTTGCAGGTATTGGGCCAAGAGACCATATGCCAGGCAGCTGCCCCTTCTTTAAGTCAGTCCTCTTTTGCAGGAGCTCTAATTAAGAAAAAAATATATTGTTCTTAAATCTTCTGATTAAGTTGTTGCTGTTAAAAAAGAAAAGTTCTTTGCCTTCGTTAGACAGGCATCACAGTAAAAAAAAAACTGATAACTCTGAAGCTTTTACAGATGGGCATTCCCTGTAAAGTTATTCCCAAAAAACATGGTCTGATGATTCTGATTTTGACAGAGATAGGACTTCTTCATCTGCAGATTCCCATGCCCAGCTCTCTGATTGTGAGGGAAACCTTAGTTCTTTTCTTATGTGGTGGAATTTTCTTTCAATCAGACCATTGCCAGGATGACTGAGGTATTTTTATGGGAGCAATGGATATACCTTATTCCTCTCCCATCCCTGCTATGCTGTCAGCCCTAATGAATGTGTTAAATCCCAGTTATTCTCATTAGGGTTAATATATAATTATTGACCATGGAATGGGTAAGGCCAATAACTAACAAAATGCAATAGGTTAATCTGAGCACAAAAAGGGATAATAGCTAGGTTTAAAATGGCCATAAAGGGCAGGTAGCCTAGTACTTGCCCATGAACCTTTGAACCAATGAATGCTGCCTTTACTCATACCGATACCCAGCCTTCAGTCTGTACAAAAGCAGATAAGTTGTATAAGGTATTTCAGGCTAATAAATTCTTTTCTCTCACCTTAGGTCAAATTCAGCTGCCATTTCAACTGCGTCCCATGCTGTCAACAGGCTGGTACACAGTGCACCCCTGTCACTTAGTGATAAAGAGGTTAAAATGCTGGACTGTATAGGTAAGAGAATGTTTTCTTCTTCTCTTTAGCCTTCAGAATTCTGAATCACTAGGCATATATGTGGAAATATATGCTCTATCATGTGGACAGTTTGAGGGAATTGGCTTCCACTCTTCCTAAAGAGATACTCTTTAGGGAACCAAATCTTTTCTACGCTAGCTATTAAATATGCTTTGAAGAGTGCATATGATTATGCAGATACTGTTTCTAGGGCCACTGTTACTGCTACAGTGTCGAGAAGATAGTTTCTAAGATATTTCATATGCCCCAGTACAAAAAAAGTGCAATAATTGAAATCTTTTTCTGGCAAAGAAAATGCAAAATAAAGATAGCTGCAGAGTAACAGCAACAAGAACAAAATACGTCTTTTCTGAAAAAACAGCAGACCAACAGTGCAGAATGACTATGCCAGCATTCCTTACTTCTTCCCTCTCCCTGGCAAATATCTGTACATATCTATCCCAAAAATTGGTCATCAACATTCCCCTTTGACAAAAGATTGTTCAAACTCCTGGGTGTTAAAAGTGGTGCAGGAGGGGAAAAAACAAGCACTGCAGGAGGATTACAGATGGCACTGAATACAAAAACCTCCTTTCCGGGTAGTATCTCCCAACCCTCTGAACCAGACATAACTTTTTTCCTCAGATTCTTTAATCTTTACACATCCATTTAGTCAGAGAATCATTGCTTTTAAGTCAAAAGGGCAAAGACTTCTACTCCAGAATGTTTCTGATACCAAAGAAAGCAGCCTCTTGGATACAGAACTAGAGGTTTAGTTTCTAAATCTTTACATGAAAATTCTAGAACTGTTACCCCCTCATTCTTCACCTTAGTTACTTGGTAACTCTAGATGTAAAAGGTGCTTACTACCACATTTCCAAAGCTGTAGACCGCAGGAAATTTCTAAGGTTCGCTGTTTCTAGGTCATATTAACAATTATTTGCATTACCCTTTGGTTTATCACAGCTCCAATTGTATTTCCAAAATTTCTAGCCCCGGACATAGCTAATTGCAGGCTGAATGGCATTCACATCTTTATTTAGATGACTTGCTTATCTTTGCAGAGTCTTTATCCAAATATCAAGAGTCATCTGCATGAGTTATGTCTCTTTTGAGACTGCAAAATCCTCTTTGACTCCATCTCAAAGGATTGTGTTTCTGGAATGCCTTATAGATTATTCTCTTCAAATCTGGATCTTTAGCTGGAATTTTTCTTGAACTTCTCTATAAACAGTCTTAGTCTTCTGTAAGAGAATATCTCAGGATCCTCGGGATCATAGCTTCTGTGATTCTCATGATAACTTCTGTCCAGATTACACATGAAAAAGGTGCAGTGGTTTCTAAAAAAATACATGGATTCAGCATTTGCATTCTCTGAAATATCAAAGTTACATTTTGGGATTCATAAAAAGGGAGCTGCATTGGTGGAGACAACATATTCAACTGAACCCAGGTCTCACCTTCTCCGCTCAGATCCCAGTTCAATCTGTTGCCATAGATGCTTCACGCTTGATACACCCCATTATCAATCAACTTCAACTAACTGCCTCAGTGATTCATTTCTAATACGTTTTAGGCCCTTATTTCACCAGGACATGCAGCAGGTACTAAAGGTTCATAGGTTCATAGATGTGTACTAGGCTAATGGCCCTGGAGCCTTTATAAACCTAACTCATAGGATTACCCTGGCATTGTACCACATTACCTTGGTTCAAGTAGAGCCACTGGAGTGATCCCCGGGGTGAATTTTCTATTTACCATCCACTCTTCAAGATTTCTCTTGAAGAAGGCCAGTGAGGTGCTCTACTTGACATGTATGGGAAGTCTATTCCATAGCATGGGCAGTCTCTGGATTATGAACCTGTCCCTCCAACATGTTCTGTTGATTGTGGTAATGAGGTTGAGGTCTCTGGAGCATGTGGTGTGGAGGGATTGGGATTTCTTTAGATGTAGCATTTCTAACAGAGCTGGGTCAGACATGGCTTTGTAAGTCAAGCAGAGATTGCCTCTAAGTAGGCGATATGAGGCAGAGAATAGTTGGAGTTTTTTGAGTCTGTCCATATAGGACAAGTGTTTAAGGCCTAGGATCCTCTTTGTGAGGTACTTTGCGGCCACTCCAGTTGTTGTAGGTGTCTAGTGAGATATATGCCAAATGGGGCATTATACTCAATGATTGGCCTAATGAGGGAAGAGTAGAGAGAGACAATTACCTCTTTCTTCCTGGATGCAAAACTCTTAGTAATGAGATGTGCCACACACAAGGACTTTCTGACCACACTGGCAATGTGGTGGTCAAAAGAGAGGTTGCTGTCAACCTGTGTTCCCAGATTTCTTTTAACACCTTCTGTGTTCAGTGGACTACCATCGATGTAATGGTAATTCAAGGGCACCAGGTTTTTTCCAAGGGGGATGACGATACATTTTTTGGCATTGAGCTTAAGGCCATGGTTCTGACACCAGTCTTTGGTCTCAGTGAGGCCTTTCTGTAGGATGTCAACATCACTTGGGGAGTTTATAATAGCTCCCAACTTGCAATCGTCTGTGAACTTTGTCAGCCAAAGTCCCTTCGTGTTGGCCTAGACTTCAGAGAAATAGATACCAAACAGGAGAGGACCCAGGATTGAACACTGTGGAACTCCACTCGTGACTGGTCTGCAGTCTGACTTGGAGTCAGCTACTTTCACACTGTGGGTTCTATCTGTGAGCCAGTTTACAACCCAACTAGTGATATAGGGGTTGATGCCTAGCTTAGTGAGTTTTTCTATGACTCCTGAGTGGAGAATGGTATCAGAGGCCTTGGCCAGATCAAGGTAGGCTGTATGAACCACCTTGCCTTCATCCATAGCTCTGGTGACTGACTCAAAGAAGTCAACCAAGTTGAGCAGGCATGCTCTACCCTTCACAAAACCAAACTGTGTAGGATCCAGAGTTTAGAGATTCCCTATATCCTTGTTTATTAGGTCCATGATGATGCGTTCAATAGCTTTGCATATCAGACTCATCAGGCTAATGGGACAATAGTTCCCAGGGCCTGTAGACACTCCTCCTTTGTGGAGAGGGATGACTGTAGCAGTGCACCATTTGGTAGGGTTAAAGCCTGAGGTGAGGCTGTGATTGAACAGGGCACACAGGTGAGGTGCCAGTTCACTCAGTAATTCATGTAGAACACAGCCAGGGATATTGTCAGGTCCCATAGAAGCTGTACTCTTGGCCTTGGACAGTGCTGTTTTAATCTGTGCAGCAGTAATACTGGGTGACTGGCAATCTACTGATATTGTGATTAGTCCTTTGGGGGGGGGGTAAAGTTGGCACTGAATCTGTCGGCCGGTATATTGGCAGTATCTGTTGGCTCGGTATAGGAGATACCATTGTGCAGTAGCTCAGAGCATATCTGGGTATTGCCGTGGAGATTCTTTACAAAACTATAGAAGGCCTTGTGGTTGTCTTTACTATCTGCTGCAGTTCTTTTTTCATAGCTAGCTTTAGAAGATTTGATGAGGGATCTCAACTTTTTGTTGAGGCTGATAATGGAATTTTTCCAGTTTTGGGACTTTACGTTATTCCACATCAGTTTCCTCCTTCTGTTGCAGTTTGTTTATGGCAGAGGACCACCAGATTGGCTTCCTTTTTTGGAGGAAAGTGTTTTGGTTCTGTTGGGTATGGCAAGATCCATGGATTTGTGTACGTGTTCGTACAGTTCATTGGTGTATAATTCGGTGGTCATGCAACTATTCTCATACAGTGCATTGGTGTATGATTCGGCGGTCATGCAACTATTCTCCATTTGCATCCACCTCTGTTTTTAGGTGCCCATAGTTAGCTTTGGAGATGTTTTTCATTGTGGTTACCTTTGCGGGGGAGGGGGGTGTAGATTTCCAAGGTGATTAGTTTGTGGTCGGATCTAACCAGGGAAGAGTTGGCTATTGGTGTAGAGCAATGTTCACCCATGTTAGTAATGACCAGGTCAAGGGTGTTGCTACCTCTTGTGGGAGTTAGAACGAGCTGGTCCAGGGCATTGGAATTAATGAATTCCAGGAAATGTTGGGCAAGTGTATTGGTACATGAGTAGTTTTCCCACTTAATGGAGGGGTAGTTGAAGTCACTCAGTATGACAGTGTTATGTTGGACCTTAATATTCTCCAGGGTGCTTAGGAATGTGGAGTGTGAACCTTGGGACATGGTTGGGGACCTATAACAGGCTATGACCTGAATCAGTATCTTACCCAATGTTAGCTGCACCTGAAGTATCTCAGATACGGTATGTTGGGCTACCAGTCTAGAGGTGCACGCATCGTTTATGAATATGGAAACACCACCGCCTTTGAAGTTTCGGTCCAAGTTCTGGGGCCAAAAGGTGTGGAATGAGTTATAGCCTGGTAGTGCAGGGGTGCTTTCTGCTGCCTTAAACCAGGCCTCTGTTACAGCACAAATGTCAATGTTCTCCATTTTAAGGAGTGCTTCTAGTGAGTGCATTTTGAGATTTAGACTTCTAGCATTGAGCAGCATGACCCTCATACTGCATTTGTTTGTAACTGTTATGGTGGTAATTTGATCTTTAGAACACCACCAAAAAAGGAACTATAGGGGTGGCAAGAGCCTTGGTCAGTACAGTATCCGGAATCCCAGGGGTGACAGATGCAGGCCATCTCTGTTAATGCATCGAGTTCTGTCAGTCATGTCATCCCAGGCAGACAGATACTGGATCCCCTTAGAATGACACCAGAAACTTAGCCAGTTGTTGAAATAAATCATTTTCTGCTTGTACTGTGGTATCATTCTGGGTGATGATAGGATGCTTCTCAAGGCTTGGGTCATACCTGCCTGGGCTACATAATCCAAGAGCTCTTCCATTTCTCTTTTCATGTAGTACAGGGAGGTACGTCTCAGGTCATTCACACCCACATATACAGTGACAGAGTCATATTTGTACATGTTGTTGAGGGACCTGAGTGTATGCGTCATGTGGCAGATCCAGGTGCCTGACAGGCAGCTGACTGTTACTTTCTCCTTATTCAACCTGAGTGGGACATCAGTGTGCCTCACTATCGAGTCACCTATGACTAGTGTGTTGGGCATGCTGTTTTGCCTTAGGGGCTTTGGTTGAGTGGCACACTGTTTAGGAGCGTTATGTGTCTTGTGATTAGTGTTGTGTTGTGGTGGGTGAGTGCGTTTCTGCCTTGGAGGTCTCTGCTGTTTGGGTAGAGTTTTACTGAGAGTCTCCACGAAGGTGGGTGTGTGGTTTGTGTTTTTATGTGAAGGCAGTGATGATGTGTGTTTTGGAGGGCTATGTTTTCCATGTGGTGTGGTGCAAGTGTTGACCATCTCCTCTTGACCAGCTATTCTGGTCTTGGCTGGAGAGTGCGTGGCTTCCTCTTTGGATATATAAATGCATCTCTCGCAAGTTTGAGTGTTGGGAGGTTAAGAGGAGAGGGTTGTCAGTGTACATGAGGCAGTTGCTGCATTGCCTCAGGATGCCCAAGTTTACCAGGTTAATAGGAGAAAGCACAGGGAACTGCCCTTTAGACATGCCTGGAGGGGTGGCATTAATTATAAGTACTGGAGCTGTTTCCTTGTAGAACGTTTAGTGCTGGTAGCACTTTTGTGTGCTAAAATAATTCCTGCAAGAAGTCTGGTAAAGTGCTAAACTAATAAGCCAGTAAAAGTATAGGAGAGGAGAGAACTAGTAGATCTAAGGAAAAAATTGTATCTGGACTAGACTAGTTACAGGAAAGGTGGGAAACAAGCGGAAACACAGACTTTTAAACCAAAACATTGAAAGAGAAGGAAAAACTGCCCAAACGGTCAATAAACTACAATTTCTGGGCCAGAAACCACTCCTCTTGTGGTAGATCGGCTATCTAGTGCTTACCACTCCCACTGATAAGCTAGAAGGATTCCCTCCAACACAGAAAGGCTTGGGGGGGCTCAGAAGCTTACAAACAGCCCTGGATACATCAAATCTGTATCTGGACTAAACTAGTTACAGGAAAGGCGGGAAACAAGCACAAACATGGGCTTTTAAACCAGAAAGTTGAAAGAGATGGAAAAACTGCCCAAACTGCCAATAAACTACAATTTCTGGGGTAGAAACGACTCCTTTAGTGGTAGATAGGCTATCTAGTGCTTACCACTCCCACTGATAAGCTAGAAGGCTTCTTTCCAACATAGAAAGGCTTGGGGGGGGGTGCTCAGAAGCTTACTAACAGTCCTGGATACAGCAAATCTGTATCTGGACTAGACTAGTTACAGGAAAGGCAGGAAACAAGCTTAGATTTTTTTTCAGAAAACAGCTAAAACAGCACTAAAAACAATTGAAAGTGCAGTGCAAGCTACCACACTTGAGTGTGTAGCAGTATTAAAACAAATACAATTTAAATGAATGCAATTTATTCAAAATATATTCTGAACTGAATTCTGTTGTTGTTTTATTTAACTGTGAATAGTTAAAAAGTGCAAAAAATATACTTAGCTGAGAAGCACACTCAGTCAGAACACAAGGAGATTTTTTTTTTAGTAAAGTGCAAAGGGAGAAAGGAGGAGCAGAAGATAATTCAAGGTTAAGAACCTAAGTGGGTTGGCCTTCTCAAATGCTCTCTCTGTATTAGGTAGAATGAACACTAGACTGGGAGGTGTGTCCCGGATCAAATTTACAGTAGGGGCGGGCAACTGCAAAGCCACCAATTGTAACAACACCACAGGAATGGTGGGAGGGAGAAAAACAGTTTCAGAACAGATCAGAAAACAGAAAACAATGCCAGCAAATATATAAATAATTCAGTCAAGCAAAAATTAAGACAGTACACAACTCCGAAAAGATAAAGTACCAAAAATATACTTATCAGTTTGTTTGAGAAGTACTCGTCAGTCAAAACACAAAGAGATTCTAAATGGTATGCAGGAATTTACGAACAGGGACTATTTTATAAATCAGCAAGCATTGAAACAATTAGATAACACAAACACTATTAGACCAGTTATACCAACTTTAAGAACACCACAGGAATTGGGAGGACCAGTTTCAGAATAAATCAGAAAACAAAAAACAATGCCAGCAAATGTATATAATTCAGTCAAGCAAAAATTAAGACAGTGCAGAACTCTGAAAAGTTAAAGTGCCAAAAATATACTTATCAGTTTGTTTGAGAAGCAGTCTTCAGTCAGAACACTAGGAGATTCTAAATGGGAAGGCAAGAAAGTCAATTACTAGAAAATTATATGGTCACAGGTGGACGCAGTTTTCTAGTTAGTGCCTATCCAGAAACCAGGGGCCTATCAGGAAGTTTTTACAATTGATGCTCAGATACTTGTATGAGATACTTTCCTCTGGCCTTGCTTTTATTTCACTACAAAGATTCATCTTGCTGCCATTTCAGCATGCCTCTTTCTTCTCTGTCTATGCTAAAACAGTTTCTGAAATGAGTTTTATACATGAGACCTCCTCATAAACAGGTTGCTCCTCCTTGGGATCTCAACTATGTGCTGGAAAAACTGACTAGGTCACCTTTGAACCTGTGCATCAAACTGATTCAGTGTTCTTGAATTGGAAAACTATGCTCATCATTGATTGCTCTGACATCTGCAAGAAGAGTATCTGAGTTGTAAGCTCTCATGATGGGTGAACCAAACCCCTCATTCATCCCCAAAGTGGTTTCAGAGTTTACTTTGAATCTAGCCATCTATTTCCTAGTTTTCAACCCAGAACTCAAAAAAAGGCAGGGAGAAAAGATTCTGCATACTCAGGATGTACAGAGGCAGCTTAGGTACTGTATTGATTGAACCAAGCCATTTAGAAAAGCTTATCAGCAATTTATTACTTGTCAAGTGGTAGAAAATGGAACACTTGTGTCCAAACAGACAGTTTCCAGGTGGTTGTCACATTCTTTTTGAGCCTTGCCTTTTTGATGCATACTGAAAAAGGGTGGACTCCATAAGCATGTTTTTCTATGTCAGTTTAAAAGTGGTATAAAGTAACTAAAAACATTTTTTCTGTGGAAAATTTGTGTTTATTTTACTTTTGTGTGCCTGGCATAGTATTTTAAAGTGCATTTTACTGTTTTTCTCTATCAAAAAAGCAACTTTTGTGGACTGGTAGTGTTTACCAGCAATTACTGTTGTCTTCCCTGGGAAGGAGGCACCATTTTTGGCTTGACCATGTAATAGACTGTGGGTCTCATGATCAGTCCGTTTTCCAGCCACAGAAAGAAAACTTAAGCAAACAGCCTTTGCTAACACAGCAGGCTAGCAATTTGCCTCAACTACAGGTGGGTGACTGTGATGTGACTAGTTGTCATACAGCAGACCACTCATCTTTTACCCTGGATCCTCTGTGGCTGTAGTGGTACCCTCATTTGTTAAGGGAGAGCCACTCTCATCGGTCCTGGGACAGGGAACAGGGAAAATATTCCTATTGTGTCAGAATGTTGTGCCCATCCCTGTGAAAACTGCTGCTACCATTAGTAACACAGTTGGTCCCATTTTTTCTGTCAAAAAGAAACAGAAAATCAACCATGTATGTACGCCTCCTCAGTTTTCATTGGATAGATTTCCTTAGACAAGAGTAGTCTACTCAGTCTGACAGAGTATAATTCAGACCACTGATCCTTCTTGTAAAGTAGTTTCTGGCAAGAGAAAGAGAGATTCCACTTTTCCTGAAGGGATTCAACATTCTGAATCTGAATAGGATGGTGCAGGGACTGATAATGTTTTTTTTCCTCAGATTTCTGATTCAGACTAAGAGGAGTTGCTCCATTTCGGATTCTCCCTGTGGGTGTTCTCATTCTTTGTATCTGTTGCTAGCATCTCCCAGTGTTTTCAGTGGGAAAACACTGAGGTTTCTCAGTCCCTCAGAAAGTACAGAAGGACTTTCCAGAACCTACAGCCATTCCTCCTGTTCTGTCTGTTTTACAGGATGTTTGTTTTGTACTTGAAATTTTCCTGAGAATCAGTCAACTGACAATAAAAAGGTAGATAGAATGTATAAACTTCCTCAGTCTTTTTTTTTTTTCTATGCTAGTCCCAAAACTGACCCAGCAGCCATAGTCATAGTTGATCCCACTTCTGTTAAGCACTTAGGTAATTCTAATCCTTCTCTTTCTGATAATAATGGGAACATTGTTGATAGATATGGGAAAAAACTTTAATTTTTGAATTGTCAGGCTCATGTTTTAAAGTTTATTCTGACAAATTGTGAAAGTATGAGGAATGTTTTATTTGCAGTTTCTTCTTGTGAGGGAAAATCAGCTTTAAATAATTTAGTTTCTTCTATTGCACATTTCACTACTCACTGTTTACAATGTGTGTATGACTCCTTTGATACTTCTTCCAGGGCTATGTCCACTGACATTGTTTTGATGACGTTTGCATGACTGCATTCTCAGAACCACGCAGATGTTAAAATGAGATTTTAAATTCTTCCTTGGCTAGAGGTTTAGCCTTTGGCCTCTCTGCTGCATAGGTGATAAAAAATTGTGATGAATGGGGCAAGCTGATCCATGGAATCTCTAAGATTTTTCAGCCCTCCTTTTTCAAAATTTCCAAGGTATTTTCTATCTCCTCAATATGCAGTCTCGACAAAATACAGATAAACAGATATTCAAAAAGAAATGGGAAGGGGGTTCCAAAAAGAAGTTTTGAACCGCCTAAAACCAAGGAAACTTCAACAAGTCTGAATGACTGTTCAAGAGACCTTGTGAACCCTTCCCATCCTGGTCCCTTTTTTCGTCAAGAGTCTGTGGGTACTTTGTTTTTTCCAAAGGGGATGATTATGCACTTTTTGGCATTTAGCTTGAGGCCATGGTTTTGATACCGGGTATCTGTCTCAGTGAGACTCTTTTGGAAGATGTCTGTGTCAGCCGGAGAGTCAGTTATAGCACCTAGTTTGCAGTCGTCTGCAAACTTGGTCAGCCATAGTCCTCCTGTGCTTGCCTGTACCTCTGAGAAGTATATGCTGAACAGGAGGGGTCTTAGGACTGAGCCCTGGGCAACGCCACTTGTAACCGGTTTAGAGTCAGACCTAGCTCCTGCAACTCTTACCATGTGGGCACTGTCCGTGAACCAGTTGGCAACCCATCTTGTGACGTAGGGGTTTATGTTCAGGCAGGTGAGCTTGTCTATAATACCAGAATGAGGAATGGTGTTGAAGGCCTTTGCAAGGTCTAGGTAGGCTGTGTGTACCACCTTTCCCTCATCTATAGCCTTGGTAACTGTCTCAAAGAAGTTCACCAGGTTTAGGAGGCATGATCTTCCCTAACAAAGCCGAACTGGGTAGGGTCCACTGTATGGAGGTTCCCAATATCTCTGTTAATGAGATCCATGATGATGTGCTCCATAGCCTTGCAGACCAAGCTAGTCAGGCTTATAGGGCGATAGTTCCCGAGGTCTGTTGTGGCTCCACCTTTGTGGAGCGGAATAACTGTTGCTTTGCACCACTCTGTGGGCACATTGCCTGTGGAGAGGCTGAGTTTGAACAGTGTGTTTAGGTGAGGGGTTAGTTCATCTTTGAGATCATGTAGAATGCAGCCTGGGACACCATCCAGTCCCATTGATGTTGTGTTTTTGGCTTTGGAGAGGGCTGTTTTAACCTGTCTGTCATTTCAGGGGCACTACATTCTTCTGGTATGGTTATGGGCCTTTTTGGGGGTGAGAGGGGGGTGAAGTTTGCACTGAACCTGTCTACCAGGATGTTGGCAATATCGGTTGGTTCAGTGTATTTTGTGCCATTCTGCACTAACTCTGAGCAGATCTGAGAATTGTCACTTAGATTCTTGACATAGCTAAATAATGCCTTGTGGTTATCTTTGGAGTCCTTGGCAATTTTTCTTTCGAAGCTCGCCTTGGATGATTTTATAAGAGATCATAGTTTCTTGCTGATACTGATCATGGATGTCTTCCCTTCTTGGGATTTTACTCTTTTCTGTACAATTTTCCTCCTTCTATTGTATAGTTTGTTTATGGCAGGGGTCCACCAGACTGGTTTCCTTTTCTTGGAGGAGTGAGTCTTAGTTTTGCTTGGGATAGCACGATCCATGCATTCTTGTAGGTGCCCATAGAGTGCATTAGTAAAGGATTTTGCAGCTTGGGCAGCGTTATCCTTTAGCATGGGGGCTTTGAAACCTTCTACACCAGTCTTAAGTAACGTGAAGTTTGCTTTTGAAAAGTTTTTCATGGTGGTTTCTTTGACCGGGGGTGAGGGTGGAATGTGGATATCCAGAGTGATTAGTTTATGGTCAGATCTAACCAGCAAGGGGTTGACCTCCAATGTGGAACACCGGTCGCCCATGTTGGTGATGACCAGGTCCAATATGTTGTCACCTTTGATGGGGGTGTTGACCAGTTGATCCAGGGCATTTGAGTTTATAAATTCTAGGAAATGTTGAGCAAGGGAATTAGTACTTGAGTAGTTCTCTCAGTTAATGTTTGGGTAATTGAAATCACCCAATATCAGGGTGTTTGATAGGACCTTTATGTTTCCCAGTGTTTCAGAAATGTGGAATGGGGGTCCTGGGACATGGTGGGTGATCTGTAGCAAGCTACAATTTGAATTGAAGTTTTGCCCGTTGTTAGTCACACGTGGATGATCTCCGAAGCATCGTGCTGTGCCACTAACCTGGAGGTATGGGTATCCTTGATGAATATGGATACGCCCCCACCTTTTGTATTTCAGTCCGGGTTTTGTGGCCGAAATGTATGGTATGAGTTGTAGCCTGGTAGTGCTGGGGTGCTCTCTGAAGCCTTAAACCAGGTTTCTGTTACTACACATATATTGATTTTCTCCATACTGAGGAGTGCCTCGAGTGCGTGCATTTTGAGGTTTAGACTTCTGGCACTGAGTAGCATTACCCTCAGTTTTTTGTTACTTGTGCTATTTACGGTGATGGGTTTGTGTTTTGAGCCTTGCCTAAAAAAAGGTACTATGGGGGTGGCAAGAGCCTTGGCCAGTATTCAAAAGCCTAAGAGTGACAGGTGCAAGCCATCTCTAGCGAAGCAGCATGGCTTGTTGAGCATGTCATCCCAGGCTGACATACATGGGATCCCCTTTGAATGACACCAGAAGCTTAGCCAATTTTTGAAATTGATAATTTTTTTCTTTATACCATGGTATCATTCTTGGTGAGGCAGGATGCTTCTCAGGGTCAGGGTCATACTGGCCTGGGCTACGTGATCAGAGAGCTCTTCCATATTTCTTTTCATGTAGTCCAGGGAGGTACAGCTCAGGTCATTCAAACCAACATGGACAATGACAGAGTCGTATTTGTACTTGTTCTGGAGTGACCTGAGTGCTTGTGTTATGTGGTGGAACCTGGTACTCACTAGGCAGTTAACAGTAACCTTCTCCTTGTTTAGCCTAGTGAGTGGGACGTCAGTGTGCCTGACTATAGAGTCACCTATTACTAGTGTGTTGGGTATGTTGTTTTGCCTTAAGGACTGTGATTGTGTGGCACACTGGTTATGTGAAGTATGTGTTTCATGGTTTGTGTTGGAGGGGGTGGAGGTTGCTTGGATGTCTGCTATGGAGGTCTCTGTTGCTTTTGCAGATTTTTATTTAGAGCTCCCAAGTATGTTTTTGTGTATTATGTGTGTTTTTTGCCAGTGCTGGTTTCATAGGTCTATGTGAGACTGGTGGTGTGATGCAAGTAATTCCCTTCTCCTCTTGACTGTCTGGACCAGACTTGGGTTGAGAGAGCTTAGCCTCCACTTTGGCTGTATAATTGCTCTCTCTCATCTATTAGTGTTTGGTGGTAGGAGGAGAGGGTTGTCTGTGTACATGAGGCAGTTATAACATTGCCTCAAAATGCCCAGATTCACCAGTTGGACCGGAGAGTACACCTGAAACTGCCCTTTGGACATGCCTGGCTAGGTACAGTGAACTGTTTTACTGATTGGCTGGTAAGATCGAATAGAGAGCCTTGTCCTTCTCTACAGTATGGGGGGGGGGGGTCTAGTGCTAAGGTTTATTAGTGCTTGCTATGAGTTTCGAGCAAGTGCCGGGCTGAGAAGTGAATAGTTTGAGTGCTTAAGGTGAAAGTTTGTCTAGTTCTAAGGGAAAAATTGAAGAGTAGACTTTGTGGAGCCGGGAATAGTTACACCCTAGCTAACTGGCGCTGCCCAGAGTGCAAAACTGCACTAAACTAATGTGGGTTTTATAGCAGGGAAATGAAGAGATAGAAATTAGCCCAAAATGACCAATAAACTAATTTCTTGGCTGAAACCACTCCTCCAGGGAAAGATAGGCTGCTCAAGGCTCCCCTCTCTCACAGGTGAACAGAGAAACTTCCTTCTAACCAAGTAAGGTATGGGCAAACACAGAAACTTGTAACATAGCCCTGAATTCATCACTAACCTGAAAACTGGACTATACTAGCTTAGAAAGGTGGGAAAACAAGTATTTTTTTTTTTGTTTTTTTGTTTTATTTTTCAGAAAATAATGCAGATACAATAAAAAAAAACACTTTAAATGCACAGAAATGGCTATCACACTTGAGTGTGTAGCCTACAACAGTTTAACAGGTAATTTAAACACATAGGTGGTAGCCCCCTAAATACGGAAGACGTAATAAAGGATCTGGGAACCCAAGTAGATAGTAATCTCTCCTTTGATAATTGCATTGCCAAAGTGGTTAGAAAATCCTTCTATGTGGCCCATCTAATCACAAAAGGGTTTGCATCCAGATCAAAAGAGGTCATTGTGCCCCTCTACTCATCAATCATCAGACCCATCATAGAGTACAATACCCCATTTGGGATGTACTTTACAAGACATCTGCAACAGCTGGAAAGACCACAGAAGTAACTCACCAAGAAGTACCTCAAACAGATGCCCTATGCAGCTTGACTGAAGAGACTCCAGCTATACTCGGTTGCATACCACCTACTCAGAGGTGATCTCTGCCTGACATACAAGGCCATGTCCAACCTATAATTGATGGACATGCTCCACCTAAAGAAAACCATATCCCCTTGAGCCACACGCTCTAGGGATCTAAACCTCACCACAACAATAAATAGGACGTGCTGGAGGGATAGATTCCTGTCCCAGAGACTTCCCATGCTCTGGAACAAGATTCCAATCTACATTAGGCAGAGCTCCTCACTAACACTCTTCAAGAGAAACCTTGACGAGTGGATGGGAAACAGAAAGTATACCTCGAGGATCACTTCAGTGGCTCTGCTGGACAGAGGCACAGGAAACTAATCTAAGGAGGTGGCGAAAACCAACACATTCCGGCTAGGCTTATAAATGCCTTCAAGCAGATAGCCTAGTACCTACCTATGAACCTAAGAAAGCCTGAATCTTCATTTTTCCCTTTGGAAACTAATAGTTTCAGACAAACAGGTTCTGAAAATAATTCATCAGGGTTACAGATGTCAGCAGGAGAAAATTTCTCCATTTCATGGGGTCATTCCTCATCCTCCAGCTCAGAATCTTTTCTTTAAACCAGTTCTTCGTCACAAGATGTCTCAAGGATTGGTAAAACCAGTTCCTCCTTCCCAGGTGGGGAAGGGATTTTATTCAAGTATGTTCCTAGTGCCAAAGAAAGAAAAACACCTGTGATCAGTTTAGATTTCTTTTCCCTTAAACCTGTCTGTGATAGTGCCCAAATTCAAAATGATGTCACTTCACAACCTGCTACCTCTTCTTCCCCTTCCAAGTTTCCTGGCAACAAATCTGTCATAAACAGTATGTTATATACTAATTATATATGGATAGTAAACACATCACTTTGTTGCGATTACTAACCACAATAATTAAGGTGGGATGTTTGCCTATATATATATATATATATAAGGTTTAGTAGAGTAGATTGTTATCATTATATAGGTTGATGTTATACCGCTAATATTGCTCGCAGTTGTAAAATAATGTACAAGAGAACTGCTATATGATTAAAGCTCTTGGACTAACTTATAATATAACTGGGTCTATATTAGAATCTCAAAAGGACTAAACCGCAAACGCTCATATTGGCAAAAACAGAAAACATCAAACTCTTTATTGTGGGGGGCTGCACTCCCCCCACACACCCCCCGCTAACTATATATTCCAACTCCGAGATCGCACCAGTGAGGAAAGGGCAAATATACCACTCTCCACTGTACCGCGATCGCAAAAGACCCCCTTCAATGTCTGCCATTTTCGCTCATATGAGCGTTCGCGATTTAGTCCTTTCAAGGTTCTAATATAGACCCATATAACCATATCCTTGTAGTAACACAAATGGTAATTCTACTTAATTTGAATGTTAATGAGTAAAGTGGGCAATAACTATTATTACTTGCTTATGGTATGCACTCTTTAATGTCAGCTGTACCACATGTATATGTCTTGTTATCTTTTTCTGCATATTTTGTGAACAAATATTTAATAAAAAGAAATTTGATTAAAAAAAAAGTTTCCTGGGAATACTATACTTAAAAGATGCTTCTCATCACATCCCTATTCATCCAGACGTCAGATGTTTCTTAAAGTTTTGTGTGTCTGAATTCCATTATCAGTTCTCTCCCTTACCCTTTGGACTATCCACAGCACCATCAGTGTTTACAAAGTGCCAAGCTCCAGATCATTGCAGCCTACAGGGTATTCAGATTTTTCCATATTTAGATGACTTGCTTATCTTTGCAGAGTATTTTTCAGTGTCAGGAATCTCTCTCTCTTGGGTGAGAGATCTCTTATACAAGCTGGTATTCCAAGAGAATATTCAAAAGTCTTTCTTGACTCCTTCACACAAGACTGTGTTCCCGAGAAGTCAACTAAAGTCAAAGTCAAAGGTTAAAGTAAACTTTAATGTCATTTAGAACTACACACGTGTAGCCTAAACAAAATTTTGTGCATCAGCTCAATTCTTGAGATTACAAAGGAAAGTGAAACAACACATACAAGTAGAGGAAAAAACATAACTAACAAATATACTACTACTCCCAATACACGCAAGAAAGAGCAGAGACATTTACTAACATTGATATACAAAAAGAATACCCTTCCCTTAGTTAAATTAACTACCCTATTTAAAGTAATACAAAACACACTACAGATTGAAATGCCTAAGTTATTTGTCAAATATTGCACTTGAGTGAGTTAAATAATACTGATTATGGATATGATAAGTAAATATTGCACTTACTTAGAATATATGTAAGTATATATTGCACAAAAAATTATTGTACTAATCTAAATAAAAACTAAATGCCTCAATTCAAATATCTTTTCTTTCTCAGGAAAAATAGATCTTTAACCCTATTTCTAAGGCTTTCCATTTAGACTTGGTCAGTGTGAAGGATTATCTTGGGATTATGAATCTCATAGTATCTATGATTCTCATGATACTCCTGGCAAGACTCCACATGAGAAAGAGCAAGTAGTATCTGAAACTTATTTGGTTCCCGCATCAACACCCTTACCCAGTCCTGGGGTTTGTCAGAACAGAAGATTTTTGATATAGACAAAAAATATCATTAAATCCAGGTCTCCCCTTCTTCCTAC
This sequence comes from Protopterus annectens, assembly GCF_019279795.1. Lineage (NCBI taxonomy): Eukaryota > Metazoa > Chordata > Ceratodontiformes > Protopteridae > Protopterus > Protopterus annectens. The sequence goes on along the minus strand of NC_056726.1, from coordinate 1,575,090,574 downwards.
TTGCTGTAAAGCAGTTAGTCAGCACAGCCACTTCAGACTTTGCTTGGGGAACAGTTTCAAGAGGAATGAAAGTACAGGGGGGTGGTGGGACACTAATGACAGATGCAGTCATCAAGGGGATGCTTGCCTTGATCAAGACACTCAACTGTCTTAACCCTGTTTGGTCCCAAGAACCTTTACAAGTAGTTACAGAGAATACCACAGTCATGTGGTACATCAGTAAGCAAAGGGGAGCCAGGTCTTACCCACTTTGCTGACTAGCCATGTTAACTTAGGATATAGCTTAACAGCACAATCTCACTCTACAGGCATCCTACATTTTGGCAGAGCAAATTTGTGTATCAGACAAGATGAACAGGTCAATGGCAGACTCTTATGAATGGAAATTAGATCAGGGGGTATTCCGAGATTTAATCCATGTGTGGGGATTTCCTCACGTAGACTTCTTTGCCTCCTCTCTGAGTGATTAGTGGGCAAGATTCTGTTCTAGTACTCCATGCATGAAAGCATGTAAGACAGATGCCTTTTCTTTTCCTTAGACCGGAATGTTCCTGCATGTTTACCCACCTTTTCCATTAATATCCAGGGTACTTTTGAACATTCGGAAAGAATCCCTCAAGATCATTGTGGTGACTCCGTTCTGGTCCAAGCAACCATGGTTCTCCCTGGTTTTGTAAATGGCCAAGAGTAGTTAACACAGGCTTCCTTACAGACTTGATCTACTCACAGAAAAACAGGAGTGTTTGCTACTCCCTGACATTATTTAACTTCAGTTGACTACCTGGATCATAGGGTCTTAATTCCTTTTAGGCTTCTATTTACTGAGGATATGTAGAAGGTATTAATGGAGGCAAAAAAGCCTGCAAGTAGAAAATCATATATTAGCAAATGGAAATGGATTTCTAGTTGTTGCCAACAATATAACCAACACCCATTCAGGGCTAGTTGTTCTCTAGTTCTTCAATATTTGTATGAGTTACTATCCTATGGCCTTTCTCATTCCTATATCAGTTTATTTATTGGGTATTTTAGAATGTCTGCCCACTGTTCCCCCTCTTTCAATGCAATCTGATGTTGAAATGTTCTTGGAAGGGGGTTTTGCATAATTGGCCTCCGAGAATACAGGTGACCCCTCCTTGGGATCTTAATTTTGTGTTAGAGAATCTAACACTTGTTCCATTTAAACCAGCTAATCTGTCTGACTTGAAATTCCTAACATGGAAAACAGTTTTACTGATTGCTCTGACCTCTACAAGAAGGGTATCTGAGTTGGAAGCTCTTATGGTTAGTCACCTCTATCACATTTTCTGTTAGGGATTGTATTTCTTTGAAAACGAGTCCTTCTTTTCTGCCTAAAGTAGTAAGCAAGCGTACTTTAAGCTAAATTAATCTGAAAATGAGGGAGAAAGGATACTCCCTACCTTGGATGTCCATACACAACTCAGGTACTATTTTAACAGAAATAAATCTTTCAGATCTTCAGATTAATTGTTCATTTCTTTTCAGGATAAGAAGACGGGACAACCTGTGTCTAAACAGATTTCCAAATGGTTGCCTAAGGTTATTATCTTTTGTTATATTCACTATAACAAAGCTATTCTAGACAGGGTCAAGGCCCACTCTACCAGGGCTTCATCTACTGCTTTTTGAAAATAGTTGGATTCTAGAAATATTACAGAAGCTGCCACTTGGACCTCTGTACACAATTTACAAAGCACTATAAGCTTGATTCCTTCTCTATGTCCAGATCAAGCTTTGTTAGGACTATTCTGCAGGGGCTCCTGGAGACTTCTCCTTCCACGTCCCATGTGTAGTTCACTAAGGTAATCTACCTATATAGCTAAGGCTACTGCAGCAGAGATCAATATGATGAGAGTAATGTAGCTGTGCAAGCAAAATTTATCATAACTGTAGATTTTCAAATGATCACTGCCACAGTAGCTGCTCACTCCTCCCACCCCCCCTTGTTTACTGCTGTGTTTTTTTATGCCAGGATTTGGACATTTATTTTTTGCTGTTCCTAGCATTGCTCTTTCAGGGATCAGTCTCCCTCACTCTACTTGCAGGAAAGCTCTAAAGGGCTTCATGCCCAAACTTGTCATTTAGTCAGCAGTGACAGTTTGGGTGCATAGAAGGTACCTTCATGCTTTGGAAGCTGTCTGGCTGTGATATCCTGGCCAGGATATGATGCTAAGGGTACTGCTGCAGTGATCATTTAAACATCTACTGTTATGGTTAGTTTTACTTACACAATTGTACTTTTTTTGGAAAGTTCCCAGCATACTTTGTTTTAGAATTTTATATGTCGCAATGTGCTTGTGCATTCTTTAGTCCACTGAACTACACTGCTGACCTTTATAGTAATATAATAGCTTTATACAACAGGGGGCCACTTTAACAGACTGACTGATTTTCTTTTATGCACTTTTTAGTTGCAACTGATATGGGATTTGCACTTTACCGAAGATTTTTCATTCGTGCACAGGGAAATTCAGTAAGTATAGAAAAACAGGCATCTGTCCTGAATGAAGGGGAAAATGAAATCATAAGAAATGTATTTTAATTGCTAACATTTGTAGTAGCAGAACTTTGAAAATATGTTTTTCTGCAAGGCTGCTTCTCTCACTGAGTACATGTGGGTCACACAGATACCAAACTTCATTTCAAAAGCAGATTTTCAATCAGTTTCCATCTTCCACCTCCCCATATTGGCATGTTATTGCACCATTGGCCATATGATCTACAAATATACAAATGCGGGTGATCTCTCACCTCCTCAGATTCCTCATTCCATAACGTAAGTTGTGGCCACAGTAGAGGACTTTTGTATTGCAAGCCACTGCCTGTAGAAACTCCTATGTTGGTAAGTGAAAGCAATTTTGTAGTTGGTGCCTAACCAACAACCAGGAAGTCATAAGGGATTTTGTACCGATACTCAAATATTTCTCTGAAATACTTTAGGCAGATTCAAGAAGTTTGTTCTTTTTCTTTACAATTTTGCTGCACTGTAAATGTGTAAATACTTAGTGTTTCTCTTTCTGTATTTTGGTATTTTCTGTTTACATATACTGTACTGTACTGTTCTTGTTCTCTACGTATTGTAGAAATAAACTATTGCCATACTGTGTTGTATCTCCCAAGCTGTTACAGAAATGGGTCTACTATGGATCAGTTCACTACCCCGGTTTATAAACATAAATAAATAAATAAATATTTTTTTTATTTATTTTTAACTTTACTAAAATAGTTTGTCAAAACCATTTCTTTTTTTTGCTTTTTCCTCCCACCCTTCCATCTTTTTTGCCAGCTCGGCCCTTGTGCCCCGTCCACACCAGATTAACCAACTACTCCATGCCCCCCTCAAACTTATTCTGGTAATCGCAGGGTTTGGTCATGCATCACAGGTAATGGGGCTTGGTACTTCTGTGCTTCTGTTGGGGGGGTCTTACTCTGGCCTACCCTGTTACTTTTGTCTCCCCTTTGTGGCAGTGTGGTATAGTCCTGGAGGGCATGCAGTGTGAGATTTGCAGAGTATTGTCCTGCCTCTGCAGCAACTCAGCCAAGGCTCACTGCCCAGTACTGGCCACACTTTCTCTGGCAATGTCCCTAGCCTCTACCAGGGATCATTGTCTGCAAATGCCCATGTACCACCCTTCCTCCCAGGATGGACCTGCCCATCACTCCCTGCTGCTTTGTCAGTTGCCTGAGATGTTAATCGAACCCAGGTCACCTGAGTTGTAATTAGGGGCTTTATCCCTTATTGCCACTGGAGTGGCATTTTTGTTATATTAATACTGCAGAAATAACATGGATTGCAGCAAAAATTGTTGAATGCAGTTTTTGTTAAAGCTTTTAAATTAGTCACCGTCATCCCCAGCACAGAAAGAGGTGGATGGGATGAAAGAGGAAGAAAATGGTATAGCAAGGTCACTTTTCTCAATGGGGAGGGTGTGGGCAGTGTGTGTTGGTACACACTCTCAGTGCTTGAATTCCTGACAGGGACTGGGACCTGCACCAAAGGTACATCTTCCAAGGGTCACAGTTCCTTGATTATGTGTAGATGCATGCATAGCTGTCACACAGCCCATTGGTTCCTTGATTATATGTAGATGCATGCATAGCTGTCACACAGCCCATTGGTTCCCTGATTATATGTAGATGCATGCATAGCTGTCACACAGCTCATTGGTTCCTTGATTATATGTAGATGCATGCATAGCTGTTACACAGCCCATTGGTTCCCTGATTATATGTAGATGCATGCATAGCTGTCACACAGCTCATTGGTTCCCTGATTATATGTAGATGCATGCATAGCTGTCACACAGCCCATTGGTTCCCTGATTATATGTAGATGCATGCATAGCTGTCACACAGCTCATTGGTTCCTTGATTATATGTAGATGCATGCATAGCTGTCACACAGCCCGTTGGTTCCTTGATTATATGTAGATGCATGCATAGCTGTCACATAGCCCATCAAAGACAGAGAGATTTGATATGGTGCAAGCAATATTTATGCAAAAGCAAAAGTCAAACTCATCAATATAAAGAAGGCAACCCTAAAGATATTCCAAGAGAAATACCGGCAAAAGCATCCAGATGTAGAAAATTTCACAATAAAAATAATATCACAAAGAGGGACTGTAGAAAAGAAAATTAGTAAAGTAGAAGTTAAAAACATAGAAGTTGAAGTTATGGAGTGCCTGCGAAGTGAAGGATTTGGTGTAGAAGGTCTAACACAGGTTACATCACAGCATGATGGAGTGAGTCCACAAAGTAAGGAGAAACAGGAAAATCAGGAGAAGTCTGAAGAAGAAATATGGACATGGGAAAGAAAAAGAGATTTAATATGGTGTAATATCTATGCACAGGAGAAAACAAAAGTAATCAATAATAACAGAGCAGCACCAAGGATATTTGAACAGAAATACAGGCAAAGGAATCAGGACATGGAAAACTTTACAATACAAAAAATAAAAAGACAAAGAGGAGAAGTAGAAGAGGAGATTAGTAATAGAGAAGATAAAGAAACCGAGGCTATGGAGTTACCTACAAAGTGAAGGATTCAGTGTAGAAAATCTAATTCAGAAAGCACCACAGCAGGATAGAGCAATGGACATCCAAATTAAGGGGCCGCCAGTGAAATGGGAAGCAATTGATTAGGTGCCATATGAAGCTATTTTGGAGCAGTCCTAGGAAACCAGTATAAATATTCACTTGAAGCTGGACACCAAGGGAAGAAACAGGAAGCTGTGGAAACTCTGACGCAATCAATGTTGAGGAGTGATAGGCCAGTGAGTTCCAATATGACAGAGCAATGGATGGCACAGGATGAAATTGAAGAGAATGTGCCACAGGAAGATGCTATAGAACTTTCTATAGAATGCCCGCAGGAAATGGAAAACAAAAAATGTGCCATCAGTTTAGAAGAAAATGAGCAAAGAGAAGAGTTGGTTGACTTAATAGAGATAGACATACTAAGATCAATGAAAGAAATAGACTGCAGAAGGTCAATAAAACCCAAAAAGTCAGAACTTTGATAAAACAAATGAACACAGTAATTAGGACTGTCCATAGTGATCCGGGTGATATAACAGAAGTAAACATGATATATTACTGTGCAGATAAATTATTAACTGATAAAGTTCTACCACAAGAACACAGGGTAGTGAGGGAAAGGAAGGGGAAAATCGAATACCATCATGGAAGTAACAAACAGAGAAAACTATAAAGCGATTAAGACAAGAAGTGTCACTGTTAGAAGAGTATAGAAGAGGGAACAGATCAACAAAAATACTTAGAAAGATAGACGTGATAAGAGCAATGCACAGTATTAGAACAGATCGGGATCTGTCTTGCACTATCACACATAACGAACTAAAAATCTCAGCACAGGCAGAAAAACTTTGAAGATACACAAATAAATATAAAGGAAAAGTACAAAATAAGCAAGTTATTGATGACCCAAAAACATGTTATAGAGAATTGGGAAACAAGGTAAAAGGAACTGAAATACTACCAAAAAGAAGACATAGATACATTTTGGAGAAATATTTATGAAGATCCTGTGGAACATAACAAAGATGCTAAATGGACCAAAAAAGTAAAATAAAGAATAAGAAGTTTAAGGGTACAGCATATGAAATGGGATGAAGTCACAACTAGAGAGATTGAAACAAAGTTAGGAAAAGTCTGTAATTGGAATATCCCAGGCCCAGATGCAGTACCTAACATCTAGTTAAAAGTATTAACATCTTTGCAAGAAGATTTAGCCATGAGTAAGAACTATTTTCTATGTGCACCCCAAACAGACACCAACCTGACTAACAACAAGAAAAACAATGCTCCTACTTAAGAGTGAACCTGGAAGTTATAGTCATTTGGAAGAAAATTCAATTATGGCAAGAGAACAACAGGGCAATAAAAGAAAGTTATGTGGAACAAAAGATCATTTGTTGTTAAATAAAGTCATAGTGGAGAACTGTAAAACGGGGAAGAATCCAAGTATGGCATGGATAGACTACAAAAAAGCATTTGATAGCATCCCACATTGAAAACAGCAAAGTGTAAAGACTTCTCATCTTCTTTGTCAATGATTTAAAACTGCATATCTTATCAGATGGGGAACTGAAAACACAACTGCAAGTTCTCAAAACTTCTTCAGATGATATAAGAATCTCATTTGATCTTCATAAATGTGCAGAAGCAACCTTTAAAGCAGGAAAACTGCAGCACCAGGAAAACATCAGTTTGGGGCAAGAATAATAAGAGGAGATTAGTAATGGAGAAGTTAAAGAAATAGAAATTGAGGTTATGGAATACCTACAAAGTAAAGGATTCAGTGTAGAAAATCTAATTCAGAAAGCACATTGGTCATCCTCTCCCCTCGATGGCGGTCACAGGTACCTGTGGAGGACACTCTGCGGGAGTTTTTAGTGGTTTACTTATGTGTGTGTGTGTGTGTGTGTGTGTGTGTGTGTGTGTGTGTGTGTGTGTGTGTGTGTGTGTGTGTGTGTGTGTGTGTGTTCTTGACAACTTACCTTCCAAATGACTTGTTTCAGCACTTCTTACTGGCTTTCATACCTCATGTTCAGCTGCAGCATGGATACTTACTCTGGTCCTGCTGGCTCTTCTTCCAATGTACTTAAAAATATGCAACAATATAATAAAGAGCCCTTGCCACCACCAGTGGCTCAGTCAGTTCCTCATCTTCTCCAGTACTCCTTTAAGCTGCCATGGACTGAAGATTGACCACATCCTCTTCAGCTGTTCAAGTGCAGTGTCTAATATGGACATGACAGAACCATCTTTTTTGCATCTGGGAGATACTCCAGGGGATGCTTCTCAGGGAAACTGAAGAAGGAGTTCCCTTGATAGGTCCGAACTGCCATCTTCTATCAGGGTGTTACCTGCAAAAAAAAAGAGCAGGTTACACGTTGTACATCTGACGGCATGGTGTATGTTAGAAAAGATTTTCTTACTTCAGCCAAGCAATTATTACAGGCTAATTCTGGTCCTTAGAAATCCTTAGCAGAGGGCAGCATCACTTAAGAAATTCCTTAGAAAATCTGTCAGAAGACTTTGACATAGACAGCGACACAGCTTCTTCTCTTACATATTCCCAAGCCCATAACTCAGATTCTGAGAAAACTTGGTCCGTCCAACCTCCTTTGGAGAATTTCCTTTCTCTTAGACTGTTTCCAGAATGACTTGGGTATTTTTTGGAAACAGGTGTATGCTCCCTCTGAATTAAGGAGATATATGTTACACATGACTATATCTCATCCTATGTCCATCTGTCCCATCTTTCCATCTTTGCCTTGGATGAATGTGTTTAATGCTGCTTCTAATAATCCGGGTTCTCAACCTTCAGTTCCCCAACAGACTGTATAAAGTTCCTCAGAGTAACATATTTTTGTTTTCTCATCTTTAATCAGATCCAGTTGCAATATGTAGCGTGTGTGTGTGTGTGTGTGTGTGTGTGTGTGTGTGTATTTTAAAGGAGGGCAAGCCCCCATGCATCCCCCGTACCCCCTTACTTACATATACTAACTCCATGGACACACAACTGTGGAGAGAAGAAAAATACCACGTACAGTGAATCAGTGCTGGAGCAAAGTCACACTCCCCTACAGATCTGGGGGTACAACCTGATACTGGCCTTTGCATTGTACATATATTCTATTAGACTCACTTCCTTAATAACTCATCATAAGGAGTGACACCATCAGATTCTTTCTATACAGTTGTACACTTTTCCATCAAATGAGTTTTCAGTCAAATGAATTTTCAATCACATGGGTTTGAACATTGGGGTTTCAATCAAATGAACATTCAATAAAATGACATGGACCCCAATCCTTTCCCCAGGGACAGAAAAGGCAAGGTATTGGATAGATATGGTAAGATAATTATTTTCTTCTTCCATTTTAGCGTATAGAATACTTAAGTAAGTATATTCTGTTTTGTGAAGGCAGTTTGAGGGAATATTCTGCCTTATTTGCCTCTGAGGATAGCTCCTTTCCAAATTCTGGTTCTAATATTTTACAAATGTCTAAACATGCTTTGAAGAGTGTGCATGACTGCACAGATACTGTATGTATGGCCACTGCTACTGCCATAGTTTGGAGGAGGTATGCCTGGCTATGTAATGTAATCAAAGGTCTGCTGATGATTTAAAGTCTGAGATTTTAAACTCTGATTTAGATAAGGAGATTTTATTTGACCCTTCTCCTAATCAGGTCATCAAACAATTTAATGAAAGAGGGAAGTTAATTCATGTAGTGTCAACAATTTTTCAGCCTCCCCCCTTTACAAATCTCTCAAATCCTGTTTTCCTTTTAAAAAGCAAAATGGAATGCAAACCATATAACTAAGGGCTACTGCAATGATCAGGAATTCTAACATCTACTGTATGGTAAACACAACATGCACAGCTTTACTTTATTCACTAGATCAGGGGTTCACAAAGTGTGCGCCATGCCCCGGGGGAGCCGCTGCTTCCTCACAGGGGTGCCGCGAACTAATAGCCTTCATTTCGATTTTTTTCTTTTGTTTTTTTTAATTTTCACACTGTTTGAGCTGACGTCATCACATGCGCGATGACATCAGCTCCATCAGGGCTACCAGCCTGTCGGAATTGAGCAAGGAGCTCACGCATTTCTGACTGGGCATGGCTGCTCAAATGCAAGCAGGAACCGCAACAAACGGATTATGTTCTGGGAACAAGAATTGGACCTGCAGCAGTTATGGCCAGAAAGAATGAAGACTACATGCAGGTTAGGAAACTTTCAGAGAAGTGTGTGTGTGTGTGTGTGTCTGTGTGTGTGTGTGTGTGTGTCTGTGTGTGTGTGTGTGTGTGTGTGTGTGTGTGTGTGTGTGTGTGTGTATGTGTGTGTATGATCTAGGAGTAAAGAGCATTATTTTAGTTTTATTGAGGTTTAGGAATAGTTGCAAGTGAGAGTTTTTATAAGTGAATGATGGTTTGTAGTGATGATAGTGAGGATGATTAGCAGATTAGAGTAGCATTATCTGTGTATTGATTACTGTTGCAGAAGCAAGATAATTAATGAAATTATTAAATAATAAAGGTACAAGAATGAAACTTAGTAGGTACTAGTAAGTAGGTAGAAAAGGCTTGTGAGCGGCTTTGGAGGTAGCTGGTGAACCAATTGAGTGAAGTGGTCCTGAAGCCCAGTGAGTGAAGAGTATGTGTTATTTTTAGATGGAAGATAATATCAAACACTTTGCAAAGGAAAAGGAAGATTGTGGATACAAGTTTGTTTCGATTTCTCTCTTTGTAAATAGTATTAGGGAAGGACAGTAGGGCTGTGGTTGTGCTATGATTGTGGTGCAAGTCATGCTGGGTATATGTTATGTTGTGTGTGCAGTTATTTTATTTATTTACATTTTGTTAACCGGGGTGCACTACTGGGTAGAGCCCATTTTCAAGAGAGGCCTAAGAGAAAAATTCCTAGCATTGCATAGCAATAGTATTGTTCTACAGTCCAGTGGTACTCTGTTTATGTTCTGATTCATATCAAGAGTGATATGATAATGCTGCTGTATGGTAACTTGAAACTACTGCTTTCTGTTTTTGCAACACATCCTTGAAACTAAACTAAATTGTTACAAAGAAAATCACGCAAAATGTATAACACGGCAGAAAATACCGAATGATTCTGTGTTATAATATTGCCAGGTATTTAGTCCATAAAACTTAACAAGTCACACATTTCATGGACCTTGATCCCTTTAAGGATGGAATTGGACATTCTAGGTCTCAGATTGCTTAGCACAAGAATATACCTGTGCAGGTGCAACTTTTCTTTGCTCTTGATGACTGCATTGTTTTTAGAGCTTTGTACTTTATTTCTAGAACATTTTTATGCTCATACATGCATCACTATGGAATATGATTAATTTTACTTAAGAACAAGCATATTTCCATCTGTCTGTATTTTAACTTTATCCAGTATCTGTCTGCCTGGGATGACATGATCGACAAGCCACAATGCTTTGCCAGAGATGGCCTGCACCTGTCGTCCCTGGGATTCTGGATACTGGCTAAGGCTCTAGCCACCCCTATAGTGCCTTTTTTTAGGCAAGGTTCAAATGACAAATTCACCACCCTAACAGGTACAGGCAAGAAGAATCTGAGGTTAGTGCTACTCAGTGCTAGAAGTCTAAACCTCAAAATGCACTCTCTCGAGGCACTCCTTAAAATGGAGAACATCGACATCTGTGCAGTGACAGAGACCTGGTTCAAGGCTCCAGAGAGTACCCCTGCATTACCAGGCTATAATTCATACCACACCTTTCGGCCACCTAACCTGGACCGAAACACTAAAGGTGGAGGTGTGTCCATATTCATTAAGGATATCCACGCCTCCAGTCTAGTTGCTCAGCATAATGCATCCGAAATTATCCAAGTGCAACTAACTCTGGGCAAGACCGCAATCCAAATTGTAGCTTGCTACAGATTCCCCACCATGCCCCAGGATTCCCACTCCTCATTTCTTAATACACTGGAAAATATTAGAATACAACCTAACACCCTAATAATGGGTGATTTCTACTACCCTACCATTAACTGGGAAAACTACTCCTGTACCAACTCTTGTGCTCAAGGTTTTCTGTAATTCATAAATTCCAGTGCCATGGATCAACTTATCCACACCCCCACCAGGGGCAGCAGTATCCTAGACCTGGTTATTACCAACATGGGCAACCGGTGCTCCACACCAGAGGTCAACTCCTCATTGGTCAGATCCGACCACAAGCTAATCACCCTAGACATCCACATCCCTCCCCCACCCCCATTAGGGAAACCACAGTAAAAAATTTCTCCAAAGCCAACTTCACGATTCTTAAGACAGAAGTGGCAAACATCAGGACACCCATGCTGACGGACAATAGAGGTATGACTGCTGAATCCTACACAAATGCACTTTATAAGCACTTACACGACTGCATGGATCATGCAGTCCCCTAACAGAACCAAGATGCTATCCTCCAAAAAAAGGAAGCCAATCTGGTGGTCCCCTGCCATAAACAAACTCTACGACAGAAGAAAGAAGCTGTTGCAAAAAAGAGTAAAATCCCATGATTGGAGAAACTCCCTGGTCAGCCTCAGAAAGAAGCTGAGATCCCTCATAAAATCCTCCAAAGCTAGTTATGAAAACAAAATCGCCACTGACTCTAAAGACAACCACAAAGCATTCTATAGCTATGTCAAGAATCTCAATGGCAACACCCAGATCTGCTCTGAGTTACAGCACAATGGCACTAAATATACAGAACCAACTGATATTGCCAACATCCTGGCAGATAGGTTCAGTGCTAACTTTACCCCTCTGTCATCCCCTAAAGGGCCCATCTCTATACCAAGAGAATGCAAAGTTCCTGTAATCATGGCTGCACAGGTAAAAAAAGCCACGAACACAGCATCCATGGGACCTGACGACATCCCAGGCTGTGTTCTACATGAACTACAGAATGAACTGGCACCCCACCTAAGTACCATGTTAATCATAGCCTCACCTCAGGCTATGTGCCACTGAATGGTGCACAGCAACAGTTATCCCACTCCACAAAGGGGGAGCCACCACAGACCCCAGAAACTACCGCCCCCTTAGCCTAACGAGCCTGGTCTGCAAGGCTATGGAGCGTATCATCATGGAATTTATAAACAATGACATTGGTAATCTCCAAACTCAGGACCCCACCCAGTCCGGGTTAGTAAAAGGCAGATCATGTCTCCTAAACCTGATAGACTTCTTTGAAGCAGTCACCAAAGTCGTAGATGAGGGTAAGGTGGTTCACACAGCCTATCTAGATCTCGCCAAGGCTTTCGACACCATCCCCCACTCTGGAATTATAGATCAACTCACTAAACTAGGTATAAATCCCTATGTCACAAGATGGGTTGCCAACTGGCCCACTGACAGAACCTACACTGTGAAAGTAGCAGACTCCAAATCCAAATTCAGACCAGTGACAAGTGGAGTACCACAGGGTTCTGTCCCGGGTCCTCTCCTGTTTGGTATCTACTTCTCTAAAGTACGGGCCAACACAGACGGTTTTTGGCTAATGAAGTTTGCAGATGACTGCAAACTAGGAGCCATAATCAAAACTCCAAAAGATGTGGACATCCTACAAAAGGGCCTCGCTGAGACAGATGCCTGGTGTCAAAGCCATGGCCTCAAGCTCAATGCCAAAAAGTGCATTGTCATCCCTTTTGGTAAAAACTCAGTACCCATGAACTACCACATAGGTGGTAGTCTACTTAACACAGAAAGTGTGATAAGAGGCCTTGGGACACAGGTGGACAGTAGTCTCTCCTTTGATAATCACATCGCCACAGTAGTCAGGAAATCCTTCTATGTGGCACACCTCATCACAAAAGGTTTCTCATCCAGGAAAAAAGAGGTCATTGTTCTCCTCTACTCGTCACTCATTAGACCCATTATAGAGTACAATGCCCCTTTTGGTATGTACCTCACAAGACATCTACAACAACTGGAAAGGCCACAGAAATACCTCACAAAGAGGATTACCGGCCTCAAAGAGATGCCGTATGCAGACTGTCTCAAAAAACTGCAGCTTTACTCCATTGCATATCGTCTACTCAGAGGTGATCTCTGCCTAACACACAAAGCTATGTCAAACCCAGAGCTTTTAGACATGCTCCACTTAAAGAAATCCCAATCCCTATGAGCTACATGCTCTAGGGACCTAAACCTCGTCACCACAATAAACAGAACATGCTGGAGGGATAGATTCCTGTCCCAGAGACTTCCCATACTCTGGAAGAAACTACCTATCTATAGCAAACAAAGCTCCTCATTAGCACTCTTTAAGAAAAATCTTGATGATTGGATGGGAGATAGGAAATTCACCCCGGGGATCACTTCTGTGGCTCTGCTCGACAGTGGCACAGGAAAATAATTTTCTTGGGTGGCGAAAGCCAGGGTACCTTTGGCTAGGCTTATATAGGCCCTAGGGCCAATAACCTAGTACCTACCTATGAACTACACATGTGTATATACAGTTTGTATGTTTATATCCATCTCTCTCTCTTTATATATATATATATATATATATATATATATATATATATATATATATATATATAAACACATATATACATAATGTATGTGTGTATATATGGTTTGTACTGAAGGGAGATACTGTCAGCACAGCTATCTGGAATTTTGTAAATAACTGTATATCATTTGTGAGTATTTATAAAGTGTTTGTGTTTGAAATGCATCTACAGTGTGCCCTTCGGGAAGACAACAGAAATGTACGTGCACTATTGTAACTGTCTAATTACACAGTAAGATTGGATACTCTTTGTTAAGGGCATTAAAATAGCTGATAAGGAGTTGACTGGTGGCAGTAGTAACTACATTAATATGCGGGGCTTTGGAAAACCTGGATTCAGCAAGGGAGCCGAGATTCGAAAAAGTTAGGGAACTACTGCACTAGATCATTTATGTACAGGGAGATTCCAGAAGATTGGAGACATGTACTTGTAAAACCCATCTTTAAGGAAAAGCAGAATATGACAAACCCAGAGTCGTACAGACCCATACGCTTACTTTCTTGTGGAAAAATAATGGAGAAAGGTATTTTGGTTAAATTATTGTCACAATTGTAAAGGTCAGGTCTTGAAACTATATGTCAGCATACATATGTTGGAAATAGATCTACAATTGCTTGTAAGATAATGTTCTATAATAATATTACAACTGCAAATGAAAAAAAAAATGTGCAGGGAATAACTTCAGCCTTGGATAAGGTCATACACAAAACACTCATCAATAAATTAGAACAACTAGATATTAATGCAATCTTGATAAGATGGATAGATGCATGACTTACAAATAAGGCATGTGAAGTGTAATATTAATAATTAATAATAATAATAATAATAATAATAATAATAATAATAATAATAATAAAAACAATTTCTTAAACAGATAGGCCCACTGGACATAGTCCCTTTTTCAGGGGTGCCTAGTAACAATGTTTGGTTAAGTGACTTGCTCAAGTTCACACAGTAGGCAAATAAGGGCTGAGGGAATCAAACCCTGTACCACAGGTACTACAGCCTTAACTCTATGTACCAACTGTCTGAGCAGCAGTTAGACAGGTGAGGTCTTAGGTTACAGTCAGGGTGTTTCCAGGGCTGTGTCCTAGACCCATACTTGTTTAAGTTGTAGCTTTCAGATCTAGCTTTGTCTTCTGAGCTGTTCTATAGTCTGTATGCAAATTACTTGAAAACGAGTAAACTGATTACATTTGTTAAAGACAGGGCATGGAGTTTTTCTGGTCATTTCAACTAATTGGTTAATGACAGGAAATTATAGGCTGTATAAAAAGATTTATAAAGTCTATAAAATCAGAAACTATGAAGCCACTCATTGTAATTTTCATCAGACCCAAACTAGAGTATGGAATAGTAATATGGGAGCCTTATAGGAAACCTAGCATGAGTAAATTGAGTACAGCAGAAATATACTAAGGGCATCCAGAGAAGTGAAAATATAAATTGTTATGAAAGTGAAAGACTAATATATCTAAACTTGTAGAGCGTCTCGTATAGATATTTACGTGGCGGCCTTATTCAAGTTTATAGGATATTTAGAGACAACTACCTCTGGGAATGTGTGGGGTTATCAAAGAGTAATAGAGAATCATTAGACAGCCTAGTCAGGATATTATATTAAAGACTAATTGGTTCTCTGAGAGAGTAGCTGATACATGGAATAGATTTCCAAATTACATTAAAACAAGCAATAATTTAGATATTTGTAAGAACTACTTGGACACTTATTATGGGAATGATTGTTTTGGTACATTGGCAGGCTAGAGAGGTGTTATTACCCGTGTCTGAAATATGTATATGCAGGTACTGTCTACCCACTTCTCACCCCCTGAGAGATGAATTGTAGAGCTCTCAAGGCAGAACAAATCACCCAGTGGGGTGGCCAAGAAGAAGAGTGGATGGTCAGCAGAGAATGTAGCATGAAGAAACAACTTAGTTACCACCAGAAAACAGAACAAATATTTCACTCTGCTGTGTGAACTGCTATTTGGTATTGCTAAAATGATGCATCTTATTAAAATATAAAAGTATTCGGGCTGGGTGATTAAAATGGTTAAAATGTCAAGTGTCACATTTCATACTTAAACAATTTGTCACAATGAGGCAGCTGGTTATAGCAGAAGATATATCATCTTAAGGCATATTAAAAGAGCTGTAAGCAATTCACAGGGCTCTGAGAGCTTTTCAGGGCAATTTATACCAAGGACAGATAATTCTACATTCATGTAATACACAAATGAATAAGAAGGGTCCAGAACCTGCCAGTTGTGCAGGGAGACAGAATCTGGGAGACATTTGAAGACTGTAAAGGAAAATGATCTCCAGTAACAGGAGCAAACTCCAGCCATGTACACACACACACACACACACACACACACACACACACACACACACACACACACACACACACACACACACACCTATTTACAACATGTACTGTAAACATTCCTAGTCAAACTATCAGTTCGACAATGCATGAATTAAACTGCTTTAAAAGTATAAGAACTGTGAGGGTATTCCAACATGGCTACATTCTGAATAGGAGGTTGATTACAGCTCTTCACATGTGAAAAAAAAAACAGGGAAGTTAAAAAAGCAGTAAAAGCTATAAGTTTGGGTAAAATTCAGTTACTGGCTAGTCAATGTACTGCCAGATGTTGATAGAGAAGAAATGTGGAGAAGAGAAAATTGAGTAGAAAAGGAAAAAAAAACTGTGGTTGGAAAGAGTCTTGCAGCTGTATAGCAAAATGCTGTTCAGGTTTTAGGTTTGGTACAGGAGATGATTTCCAGTAATTTAAAGAAAAAATAAGTAAAACCAATAATAGATATTAGGACAATCCATGAACCACGTAGCCAATGCAAAGATCCAACCATATTAATAATAAAACTGTTTATTTAAAAAGGTAAGCGCTTTCGCATAAATCTTCTTCAAACTGTCAAAAACACAGTGGTCATGATTCATTTAAATATTGTGCATCAACCGATAAAGTAAAATCCACAAAACCATTCACATAAAAACAAGTTTAAGCAAACATTAACATATCCAAAGTGCAACCTTCCATTTGCATTTCATAAATAGAATAAATTTTGCTGCTTTAAAGAAAAAATAATTCATTCAGAGGTGTTTAAAATAAGTCAGAAACTGGAGGAATATAGAAAATCAAATGACAAAAAGCTGGAAAGAATAGAAGAACCTTCAAGTGGCTATTCAATAAGCTAACAAAGCTGAAGAAATCACATGATGAAATGAAGGAAAGACTGTTGAACATGAGGCTTATAATACCCATTTGTTAACCACCTAGGCCTACTGAACACTTAGGATGTCAACTTTCGCTGTGGCAAAAATAGGACAAATTCACACCCCTGTCACCTCACCTAACCCTGCCTGTCTCCTCCCCTTTCCTCACCACTTCCCTTCCCATATTGTGACAATAATGGACATGTCAGGGAGGGGAAATGTCTTATTTTTATCCTGTCATGGATGTAACTGCATTGCATTAGTGATTTTATTGTGAAAACAGAAAGACTGAGGTGGATTTTTAACAAATTCTGGCATTCTGTTTGTGTTACTAAACAGACTACCAGAGTTTGTACGGTGTTTTCTAGATTACTGGATAATTAATCTAATTTCCAGAGAGTCTGGAAAAAAATGATAGATGGCAACATTACTGGACACAAACTCCCATTTCAAGGGTGATCCAAGAACAGTGTCTGGCTAAGTGACTTGTTCAGGGTCTCATAGTAGGCAAATGTGCACTCATGGAATTAAACCCTGTAGCACAGACACTACTGCTCACAACCTTACCCTTTGTACCAACTGTTGGTACAATCTTATCAAGAAAAACTGTTTCAAAAATATTAGAGCATGCAGAGAAAACCTGAGATTTTCTGTTACACCAGAGAAACTGGAAGGAATGCACTGTATTAATTTCATGAAAGTGCACATAAGCAACTGAACTAATATTCCACAACTGGATTTGTTAATTGAAAGGGCACACTTTGAGTATATCATAAATTTAGCCATGAGAAAAAAGCCTATCATAGATTTAACAATGAGAAAGAATCCAAGACCTATAGTAGTAAAGATGCAGTCATACCCACAAGAAGGAGCTGCTCCTGACAAAACTGCAGTGGTAGTGGAAAGTATTAGCAATTCAAGACACTAGAGTGTTTGTGGAAAACTATTTTTTTCCAAACAGTGTTCCAAATGGAGAAAGGGAAATGTTCAAGAGAAAGACAGTAGTATTGCTGGGACTGAATACATCCTCAAGTCTTGGTGAATATTTTCATGTGGTGGACTTTGTTTTTACAAAAATCTCACCAATATGACACTTTATATCATGGAGTAATGCATGTCAAAAAAAAAAAAACAGAATAAGACTGGGTGCACAGGTCCCAGGACAAGGAAGTGCCCACTCCTAGTGTACATACTGGCACCAACAGTGGAATAAATGGCAGTGTAGAAGCCACAGAAAATGAAAACATTCCTGTTACAGGGCTAGGGCAGAGTCGGGGGGGGGGGGGGTGGCCCTTTGTAGTAGAAGGAAGTATTCCACAAAAAACAAATAAACTGATAGGCCAAGCAAGAGCCATAGAGATAATAAAGTAGAATGTTTAGGATACAGAAAGATTTAGTATTATTATTGATCAGAAAAAAAAATGGAATTTCCAGAATGAGGATATATAGCAAGAGTAAGAGAGAAATTAGTGAAATGAAATACTTGCACAAGAAAAACTATAACATTCTGCAGCCAATAATTTAAGATGTTTAATACACCAGATCAAAAGAAAATTTACTTAGAATAAGAAATATTGAGCCGCCTAGAAAAGGAAGCAGTAGAACTAGTGAGACAAGGAAGGGTACAAAAAAATGGAAGCTTTTGAAAGGCATGTAAAAAGCTTGGGCATGGGAAAGAAAACGATTTAATTTGGTGTGATGTCCATACAGAGTTGCTGACCAAAATAATTAATAAAAATGCAGTTCCAAAGATATCTGAAATGAAATCATGCAAAGATACCCAGATATTATAAATTTTACAGTAAAGAAAATGAGATCATAACTGAAAATGTAATTGAAAGTAAAAAGTCTAGTGAGGTAGACATTAAACAAATACAAATTGAAGTCACAGCAAAGTGAAGGATTTAGTGTGGAGACTCCAACACAAAAAGTATCACAACATAGTGGGACAATGATTATAAACATTTAGAAGCAGCAGACAGAGCAGGCTGTATCTGAAGAAGATATACCATAGGTTGATGTTCTGGAACCTTCTGTTGGTGACGCACATAAAAGTCATGTTAAAATTACACATAAAGGGAAATAGAAACAGTGTAAACTCTGATGAAGTTAATATTGCAACAGGATGGACCAATGTGACCCCAGACTGAGAGGCAGAAGGCGGAGCAGAATGCATCTGAAGAAGCTGTGGCCCAGGACAGTGTTCTGTAACCTTGTATAGGAGACTCACAGGAAAATCAAACTATAATTGCACAGAAAGGGAAAGAGCAGGAAACATATGTCAAAATGATCTAAGGGATGTGCTGCATGATTTAATAGAAATTGATAGATATATTACGATAGATGACATGAAAGTAAGATATTGCAAAAAGTAAATAAGACCAAAATGTTAGAAAATTGATAAAACAGATAAAGACAGTAATTGGGGCTGTTAAAATAAATTAATGTGATATAACAGAAATAAATAGGATATTCTGCTATGTGGCTAAACTAAAAACAGGTAATGTGTTACTTCAGAAATGTAGAGTAACAGAGGAAGGAAAAAGAAAAAGTAGAATACCGCCATGGGAGTATCGAACAGAGAAAACTGTGAAGCAACTAAAACAAGAAGCATCACTGTTAGAAGAATGCAGAAAAGGGAACAGATCATCAAAAGTCGGTAAAAGCAACACAATATTAAAACAGATCAGGATTTATCATACTCTGTTTCCAATAATAAACTAAAAATGTCAGCATAAGCAGAAAAACTTATCAGATATGCAGATAAATACAAAGAATAAGTGCAAAACAAGCAATTCATTGATGATCCAGAAAGGTGTACAGACAATTGGGGAACAAAGCAAAAGCAGTAGAAATGACACCAAAAAAGAAGAAATAAGTATACTTTGGAGAAGTATTTATGAAGCTCCTTTTGAACATAACAAAGATGCCAATTTGATAAAAGAGTTAAAAGAAATATTAAAAAGCTCTATTAGAGAGAATATGAAAAGGGAGGAAGTATCAGACAGAAGAATTCAGACAAAATTAAGAAAAGCTGCTAAATGGAACCCACAGGCCTTGATACAGTACCTGATTTTTGGCTAAATGTAGTAACATCTTTACACAAAGATTTAGACCTTAGTAAAAAATGACTTATACACACACCATGAACATATATCAACTTGGTTAACAAGAAAATCCATACTCCTCCTTATAGGTGAACCAGCACGCTATCCTAAGAACAATAGCCACGTAGATGCCAGTGAATTAACACCAAAACCGAAAAAAATACACTGGGAGCTCCCAATAAGAGGAACGAGTCGTAAAAAAAGTTTATTCGAACTAAAACAGATTAACACTTTCAATAACCAGCTAATAGCTATCCTAAGAACAATAGACCAATACGTGTATATAAATATGTATTGGAATTTATGCAGGGAGTTTATAGCCATTTAGTAAAAAAAAAAAAAATAATAATAATCATGGCTAAAGAGAATTAGACAAAGTCATATGGAACTAAGAATGGACTGTTGTTAAACAAAGCCATAATAGAGAGCTGCAAAAGGAAAGCATCTAAGAATGGCATGGGTCGATTACAAAAAACATTCAACAATATTCCACATTCATGGATTATGGAATGCATACAGATGTATACAATATGTACTGCACTGATCAGTTACATACAGTGATTATGAAACGGAGACAAATTATTATCCCAGAGATAAAAATTCAAAGGGTATATTCCAGGGAATTTTTTTGTCATCACTGTTGTTCTGTCTTACCCATAACCCATTATGCAGTGTATTTAATATGCTAGGTTATGGTTACAATTTGGCCTCTAGAAACCAGCCTTGCTTAAATACATGTCTTTTCATTTTCATGGATGACTTAACATTGTATACTTCATTAGATGAGGATCTGAAAGTACAACTACAAATGGTTAAAACATTTTCAGATGAGATAAGAATGAAATTTGGTCTTGATAAATGTGCAAAAGCATCATTTTTAAAAGGAAAAGTTCATTGCCACTACTTATTACACTCCACAAAAGGGGTGCCACCATGGATCCCAGAAACTACCGCCCCATTAGCCTGATGAGCATGGTGTGCAAGGCCATGGAACGTATCATCTTGGAGCTTATAAACAAAAGACATAGGTAACCTCCAAATCCTGGACCCCACTCGGTTTGGGTTTGTAAAAGGTAGATCATGTCTACTAAACCTGATTAACTTCTTTGAAGCTGTCAGTAGAGCCGTAGACAAGGGCAAGGTAGTGCACACAGCCTATCTTGACCTTGCCAAGGCTTTCGATACCATCCCCCACTCTGGAGTTATAGCTAAACTCACTAAACTGGGCAGAAATCCATATTTCACAAGATGGGTAGCCAACTGGCTCACTGACAGAACCCACACAGTAAAAGTAGCTGACTCCAAGTCCGACTTCAGACCAGTGATGAGTGGAGTACCACAGGGTTCGGTCCTGGGTCCTTTACTGTTCGGCATCTACTTCTCTGAAGTGCAGGCCAACACAGAAGGTCTTTGGCTAACAAAGTTTGCAGATGACTGCAAACTGGAAGCCATAATAGAATCACCTAATGATGTAGACATTCTACAAAAGGACCTCACAGAGACAGTTGCTTGGTGTCAAAGCCATGGCCTCAAGCTCAATGCTAAGAAGTGCATTGTCATCCCCTTTGGGAAAAACTCGTTACCCATAAACTACCACATAGGCGGCAGCTCACTAAACACTGAAAGTGTGATGAGACCTCGGGACACAGGTGGACAGTAGTCTCTCCTTTGATAACCACATTGCCACAGCAGTCAGGAAATCCTTCTACATGGCACACCTCATCACAAAAGGGTTCTCCTCTAGAAAAAAGGATGTCATTGTTCCTCTCTACTCATCCTTCATCAGACCCATTAATAGAGTACAGTTCCCCGTTTTGCATGTATCTCACAAGACACCTACAACAATTGGAAAGGCCACAGAAATACCTCACTAAGAGGATTACTGGCCTCAAACAGATGCCATACACAGACCATCTCAAAAAACTCCAGCTCTAGTCCATCGCATATCGCCTACTCAGAGGCGATCTCTGCCTAACATACAAAGCTATGTCAAACCCAGAGCTGTTGGACATGCTGCACTTAAAGAAATCCCAATCTCTCTGAACCACATGCTCCAGGGACCTAAACCTTGTCACCACAATAAACAGAACATGCTGGAGGGATAGATTCCTGTCTCAAACACTTCCCATACTCTGGAACAAACTACCCATTCATGTCAGGCAAAGCTCGTCATTGGCCCTCTTTAAGAAAAATCTTGACGACTGGATGGGAAATAGAAAATTCACCCTGAGGATCACTTCTGCGGCACTGCTTGACAGGGGCACAGGAAAATAATTTTCTTGGGTGGCGAAAGCCAAGGAACCTTTTTGGCTAGGCTTATATAGGCCCCAGGGCTGATAGCCTAGTACCTACCTTTGAACCTATGAACCAATAAATATCAGCCTGAGACAGGAACCTTTTTGGCTAGGCTTATATAGGCCCCAGGGCTGATAGCCTAGTACCTACCTTTGGACCTATGAACCAATAAATATCAACCTGAGACAGGAATGTGATATAAAGGAACTTGAGGAGGAGAGAGTTTATAAATAACTGAGAACAGATAAACGGTTGGCAACAAAACATGAACAAATGAGAACAAAGCTCAGTAAGGAATACTTTAGAAGACTAAAGTTAATATGGAAAACTGCATATAGAAATAAAGTCCAAGCTCTAAATCAGTTTGCTATTTCTCTTCTAACTTACATTTTTGGTGTGATGCCTCAAAAAGCATTGAAGCAGATGGACAAGAAACCAACAAAAAATATGTCATGCTTATCAAATGATATATAAAAAACAATGGATGTGAAGTTGTTCTATCTCGCTGTTCATTCTTACAGATGGATTCGGAGCCGATCCTCGGTTCCGCGACAGCTCAAGGCCAAGTCCCTATCCCATGATGCACCTAGAGTTACCTCAGTTCTAGTTTTCCACTGCAATAGATCGGAGGTTCCTCAGCAATAACTCGGGCCAGTAAATCTTTATTACAAACATTTTTTCTTATAACTTGTTAATTCCTTTCTTAGCTTTAGCTTCTTTAGCATTTATATATCTTTAGTGTGTATTCCTTGGTGTGCCTTTTTCATATTATATATAACTTTTGGCCTTCATCTTTCTAAAGGCCTTTATATTTAGTATAGTTAGAGTAGTTATATAGTTATTGTGTGCCTGTGATAACTTTTGATATTTAGAAGTGCTTAGATATAGTTAAAGTGTGTGTGTTTGTTTAAAGTGATACTTTGTCACAAGATATTTAGCCCATAGTTTTTTATCAGGGCTTATTTAAATAGTTTTTGGTGTGTCTTAGCATATTATTGTAGTTTCACTGATACTGTTCTGTTCATTATGGCTGACCAGGATAGGGATAAACATCCTAAGTCAGGGTTCAAAAAATGTCCAAAATGTGGACAGAAAATATCTTTAACAGATAGCCATGTTAACTGTGTTTACTGTTTGGGAGCTTTACAGCTTCAGGAAAGTTACTTCATTTGTCATTCCTTCTCTTCTGGGGTCCTTCAGGAGAAAAAGAGAAAGCTAATCGATAGAGGTCTAGTCAAACCGTCTTTTCAGGAAGCATTGAGTGACCAGAACAGGTCTAGTAAATCTTCAAGGTCTTCCAAGGCTTCTACTTCTTCGAAAGTTAAGAAATAAAAAAAAAAACGTCGACTTTGGCTCCACAGCCCTCAGAGCTGAGTGTCTTGTCCTTTTGGAGCCGGTCCCCAGTACTGGAACCGGTATCTGAACTGCCTAAATCTCCACTCCTGCAATCTGTACCTCCTTCTATCCACTCATCTCGGTCTTTGATAAGCCTTTCCAATTTGGATGTGGATCGTGTGGTGCAGAAGTTGTTACAGGCACTGGCATTTACTAAATTGTTATCAGCTCCAACCCAAATGGTTTCGGAACTGAAGACCCTTTTACCATCTACTACTTTTCCTCCTCAGAGCCATACCAGTCCTTCTGAGCCGGAGGAGTCAGACTTGATGATCATTGAGCCTTCGGAGCCGATGCTTGCTCCAGTGTCTTTGGTTCCATTTACTCTGACATCCTTGGTGCCAATTGAGGAGTCTAGGAACTGACACTCTCTGGTTGGGTCTAGGGAGGATAGTCAGACTGACTTGTCGGTTCCGACTCTGCCTCTCGGGGCTTCGGCTCGGATGAGCTCGGCTCCTATCTCTGGTTCAGAGCCCACTGTACCAGTGCCGGGGGTATCAATGGTTTCCTTGGATCTGTCGATCCCTTCTCATCAGAGCAGAGGTGCCTTCAAAGCCATGAGGAGAGTTATGTCTCCTAAGACATCTTCAACTTCAGGTCTGGCTATCTCCTCCCCAAAAGTGCCGGTGTCCGCTTCTGCTTCACTTCACAGATCCTTGCTAACGTAGAGACCCAGAGCCTTAGGAAGCCCCATTGAGTGGTCCCTGCTCTTCCGAGACCTCACCAGAAGTTCCAGTGATGAGGTTCCCAGGAAGACAATCTGTAAGAGGAAGCATTTAGTACCCCACAGGAGTCTCTCACATCCGATACTGATTTGGATGAATCAGAAGGGTCCCCACAGTCCACCTCTGAGGATATCTCATTTGCTGAGATATTAGAAATCCTTAGGCAGAGGGGTGACTGGCAGTCTACCAACCCTACTTAAGATGACATGGATCTCAACCCTCCACCTCTTGGGTGTCTCTTTGATGAGCTTATGGAGCTGGTCTTGTAAAGGATGTGGGAGTCTCCGGACACCATGGAGCCTGTCCCCAGGAGGCCTAACAAATTTATTTCTGCCCCTCAGGAAAAATCATTTCTTACCAAGGGAGTGCCAGTTGATGCCATGGTGGTGGTGGTGGCAGCCACCAAAAAGGAGATTTCGGAAACTTCTTCCTCTATCCATCCTTCTAACAGAGACTCTAGGATCATGGATAGATATGGGAAGTGCACGTACAGTTCAGCGACTTTTGCACTGCGTTTGCTCAACTATCTTACCCATTTTACTAGACTGCAAAGAGATCTCTTAAAAGAGCTCAGGGATACTCGTCAGGGTACAGTAGCTGCAGGAGTTACAGATAAAGTTGCCTCCCAGCTTGCTACCCTCAATTCCATAGTAAACTTGAACCTCATTTCATATGCAGCTGATGGAGCGAGTAGAGCAGCGGGTACAGGAATTGCTCTTAAGAGACACTCCTGGATGTGCTTGTGTTCCTTCATGGAGCCCTTTAAGTCATCCTCTGTCAACACCCTTTTGGTTGGCCCATCCCTTTTCTGGCCCAAAGTTAAGGAAACTTTGACCAGGTGTGAACAGGAAGAAAAGACTCTGTCTGCCATCGGAGTCCAGTTTTCCACCCCTACCAGACCCTACCCCAAGGGTCAAAGGGAAGGAAAGATGTGGTTCTGTAAAGCCCAATGAGCCTTTCAGGACATGTGGTGAACCCCCCCTCCAGGGGCAGAGGAGGGGGTAATAATGGAAGATGCCGCCCTCGCTGCAGAGAGAGTCCGCAAAACCAGGGCAACAGAGATCAGTTCTTTGGGAAGTCCTACCAGCGCTCCTGAAAGGAGGCCCGACTGTCCAACTCTGGAGGCAGTCAGGGGTCGCTTATCTTTGTATCCAGATGCCTGGCTCAAAATAACAAATGACAACTGGGTACGAAGTATCATTTCCAGAGGATATTTCATTCCTTTCACCACACCCCCTCCATTGACAACAAAAATCCCGGTCGTTCCACCCAGTTACAGGGAACAGGCAACAGTAGAGGTCCAAACGTTGCTAAGAAAAAGAGTCATCCAACCAGTCCCAGCAGAACAAATAGGATCTGGAACTTACTCAAGATTCTTTTTAGTTCCAAAAAAGAGAGGGGACTGGAGACCTATTTTGGACCTCATCAGACTAAACAGATCTGTCAAGAAAGAGAAGTTCAGGATGGTCATGCTTCAGTCGATACTTCCCTTTTTAGGGAAAGACAATTGGATGTGCTCGATAGATCTCCAGGATGAGTACTACCACATAAAAATGGCCAGACCATCCAGGGATCATCTACGCTTCTGGCTGGGAGCCAATCATTACCAGTTTCTAGCCCTGCCCTTTGGTGTCACTACAGCACCCAGAGTGTTCACCAAATGTATGACAGTAGTCACGGCTCACCTGAGATGTTTAGGATTCCAGGTGTTTCCATACCTAGATGATTGGCTCCTCACCGCCACCACCAGGCATCAAGCTCATACAAGCCAGGGACACAACTCTTTCACTCTGCAGTCATCTGGGCATTACAATAAACACAGAAAAATCTGCCTTGTTGCCATCACAACATACCGTTTTTATTGGAGCAGAATTGGACACCATCACCACCACTTTGAGACTTCCAACAGAAAGAGTCTGACTACTCCGTCAGCAGATCCACGATATCATATCCAAAGACAAGGCTCCAGCATCAGAAGTACTAAAATTGTTAGGCATGATGGCAGCTGCAATATTAGCCATACCATGGGGTCGCATGCCCATGCAGATTCTGCAATGGCTGTTGTTCACTCAATGGTCTTACCGAGAGCTCCCAGTGTCTCATTTTATAATGATCACAAACACATGCAAAAAGGATCTTTAGTGGTGGTTGACCTCTCTTCGTGTTATGATAGGTTGTCCTTTTGTTCTACCCCCACCAGTGGCCACAGTTCCCTGATAGAGTGTGTGTGTGGGGGGGCATTTTCAGGGAAGAACAGCCCAAGGCACATGGACCGAACAGGAGACATCTGTATTTCAATGTTCTGGAGATGAGAGCAGTACTTTTAGCATTGCAGTACTTCCAGGACTCTTTTCCTCTGGGAACAATTGTGATTCAGACGGACAACATGTCAGTGGTCTGGTACTTGAACAAACAAGGAGGAACCAGGTCCTACCCCTTTTTTCGCGAGGCCCTAAGAGTATGGCAATGGGCTACATCCACAGTGCTTTCTGTTAGCAATGCACATCCCGGGGAAATCCAACGTGATGAGCAGAGCAATTTTGTTGCCTCATGAGTGGTCTCTCAAGAAAGAAACAGCGGACAAAATTTTCTGCAGGTGGGGCCAGCCTTGCTGCCACCTTTTTGCCAACCACATGAACACGGAATGCAGAAACTACTTTGCTCTAATTCCCCCTCTGGGAGAAGCCCCAAGGGATGCATTCATACACAATTGGCCTCCGGGTCTCCTCTATGCATTCCCACCAATTCCCTTGATACCCAAAGTATTACAGAAAGCAAAAGCCTTGGGAAGGACCATCATTTTAATAGCCCCTCATTGGCCTCATCAGATCTGGTTCCCCTTCCTTCGACTTCATCAGTTGGAGGACCCTTGGATTCTGGACCCAGTTCCAGATTTTCTGACGCACTTGTCGGGGAAACTTCATCCCTCTCTTCAGTCGCTGAAGCTGACATCTTGGCTGCTCCAATTCTCAACATAGACAGGTTCCAAAACCTTTCAAATAAAATGCAGCAGATTCTAATATCTTCTCATAAATCCTCTACTAGAAAGTGATACCTTAGCAAATGGAAAAGATTTTCTATATGGGTCTCTCAAAATAACATTGATCCCTACCAAGCCCCTGTGGCCTCCATATAAGAGTTTTTGACTATGCTTTTCAATAAAGGAGCTTCAGCAGCAACAGTTCGGGTTCAACTTGCTGCTATCTCTAATTTTCACCGTGGATTTGAAAGATTGAACATAATGTCACACAAACTATCCAAAGCCTTTCTCAAAGGAACTTTTCATCTCAGACCACCTGTGAAATCCCCTTATACCCCATGGAATCTAAATTTTATGCTTTCAAGCATTATTCTCCCTCCTTTCAAACCATCTGCCTCATGCAATTTGAAATATTTGTCATGGAAGACTATCTTTTTAGTAGCTATCACTTCTGCCCACAGAGTGACAGAGCTTCAAGCCTTGTCCATAAAGCCTCCTTATCTAATTTTCCATGCTGACAGAGTCTCACTATGAACTAATCGCTCATTTGTGCTCAAAGTTTGTACTGAAACTAACCTTAACCAAATTATTGATTTGCCAATGTTCTTCCCCAAACACACCAAAAACTTAAGAGTATATGCTGCACAAGCTTGATGTTCATAGACAGCTCAGATTTTACTTGGATAGAACAAAAGAATTCAGGAAATCAGAACAGCTTTTCATTTCCTTTTCAGATTCCAGAAAAGGTATGCCTATGGCAAAAACAGCTCTGTCTAAGTGGTTATCCGATTGTATCACATTTGTTTATTCAGCTGCTAATATGCCCTTGCATCACAAAATAAAGGCTCATTCTACCAAAGCAATGTCTACATCCTCTGCCTTTTCTGCTAGACTTCCTATAGACAACATCTGTGCAGCAACCACTTGGTCAAAACGTCATACCTTTATCACTCATTACAAAGTAGAAAGGACCTCTTTTGGGTCTACTGTCCTGAAAAACATACTCCCATGAGCCACCCAAGAAAGATGGTGCTTGGGTTGCTACCCATCTGTAAGAATGAACTGCAAGATAGAACAACTTCATGTAAAGGACTTATGTACTTACCATAACATTCCATGTGAATTGTTCATCTCGCCTTCATTCTTACTTCCCACCCTCCTACCCCCTCCAGGGTTTTTCGAGGACCGAGATACTAGATTCTTCCTGGTTGCTCAATCCTTCTGTGGCTTTCTCTTAAAGAGTGATAGAATGGCACATGGTATTATTATTATACGCAGCAAAAAAGATCTGAGGTAAGTCTAGGTGCATCATGGGATAGGAACTTGGCCTTGATCTGTCTGAAGACCTTGAGCTTTGTAGAAGGCCGACTCAGAGACATGGATCAGCTCCATACCCATCTGTAAGACTGAAGGCAAGATGAACAACTCACATGGAACGTTATGGTAAGTACATAACTTATTTATATCAAGCTTATGTATCTGTCACTTTGAAGGAGATTTGCACCTCCTTAAAACTGATTACATGTATAGGTCTGTAATCATGCTACTTCATACATATTTGCTGACCTCATCAGATCTGAACATAGTGAAAATTCTAAGGCATGAGAACAAAAAATCTAAGATGGTATCTTTAAAAAATAATTTACGATCATATTTAACTATAATATCAATACTTGTAATCCCATATAAACTATAGAAGAAGGTGATTATGGGTGCATTGCTCATGCTAAAAAGAGCACTCTTAGCAAACATCAAAGACTGAGGCAATACTAATCTCTTGAATGCAAATTGTACCATGACTTAGTAATGGGGTCCATTCCAATCATTGTATTAATAACCCAAAACATTTGGAGAAATTAAAAATAAAGAAGTAAAGAGCTGCTCCTGACCAAATTTTGGCAGAAGGGAAAACTTAATAATTAGGGACACAAAAATGTTTTGGAAAATGATTATTGACTGTACACCAGGCATAAGAAAAACAAGTTTAGTCCTGCATTCAGGGTTAGTTGAGAGGCAGGTGTGAGACTCAAGTTTTAGAATATTTTTTACTGAAGGATCAAATGCACTTTTGGATGTAGAATAAGCTAAGGAAGAAATAAAACAAAAGGTTTACCCAGCAAAGAGTGTGACAGCAAGCTGAGAAGGGAATCTGCTTTTCATTCTTCTGGCTTATAGTCTATCCCATAGAGAGAACTTGCCACTGAAACCTTTCCCATTGTTCCAAAGAAAACTGTTTTTGTGTTACAGAAAAAAGTCCAGGAGCTGACAAAAAAATGGTGAGCACCTTGGACTTGAAATAGAGACCACTTTTGGGTGGTTGAGATGATGAGTATGAAGACCAGAAATAACATGAAAACAGGAAAGAAATGGAAGAATTGTAAACTATTTTCATAAAAAGCAGTTTAGACATGAGAACTGTGCTTATGCAAGAATTGTCTGAAAAGACTAAAAGTTTGTTGACTCTGTTAAACTGGTGAGAAGACTCTAAAGCATAATTTATACTGTGTCATTAATGTTTAAAAAGACAACAAAGGGACGTGAGACATAGCTGTAAGCAATAGAAATAAAAAAAAAATGTTCTTAGTAAAATGTGTATAATAAATGTATCAAAGTAAATTGCATGCTATATTGTTAAGCAGCTCTGTATAGCATGCAAGAGTATTTTAAATGTGAGATGGGGTGGTGAGTCTCCTCGTCAACTGCTGTTTATGCTAGTGATATTAAAATAAGAAAGTACTTTTTCTTGACTGGAACATGTCCAAGCTATGTACTGTTGCAAGTTAAAGCTGGATATAATAATCTTGGGCTGCTAGAGGGTATACTGATCTTAATATATGTGTATTAAATATAATACTTCACTATCCTTACACAAGTAGAGGTATAGAAAAATGTTATTTTTTCACTCTGTAGACAGAGGATTTTTTTGTAGCTCTCTAGTATTTTAAAAGAGCTGTTTCTTGCATTTGTAAAGCTATTTGTTTTTTATATAAAAGTAGGAGATGTTATGTTTATATGTGCAGGCAATTAATCAGAAAGTGTCTGAAGAATGTGCAGTTGTATAAGAAACTTCATTAGTATTAAAAGAGGAAATGGCAAACAGTTCAGTGAAAATAAATGAAAAGCTGATACTGAGAAAAGTGAATACTTTTGCAAGTAGCTGCATTCCTAGCAGTCTTAGTACTTAAATATTAAATATAAGGGCATGATTATGTTTATTCATTTAAGGGTTGTCAGTGTATTATTTCTTAAGGCTAAACATCAGTTAACTGAGGACATGCAAGCTATTTTTCACATCTGGGAGGTAAACAGAGACAGGAAAAGGACAGATGGTATCTGTGCGGGGGGGGCACAGTTTCTAACTTGTGCTTCCAGCACCGATAAACCTTACTGCTCAACACCTTCTCTATATGCTTCTAATATAAACCTTATGACAGACACATGTAATTGTCTATGAACCTGCTTTATACCCCATCTGTTCACTACAATATTAACATTTTTTGCCCTTCCAAGTTCCTTATCTCATTTCCATTTTTTTAAATTTCAAATCACTAATCATAATATTTATTTTACATTTGACAAAGACAGTAGTACACCTCTTCAGATGCTCAATGTTCAACATCTACTAAATGTATAAATATATTTTATACTGTAACAGTTTCCTTTATTTCATATGACTATAATTTAATTAACAAGTGCGTGTGTAGTTGTTAACGTATATTTCTTAATGTATATATTACTGAATGTCTATTGTAAAATATTTGTAATATGTTGCAGCCTCCACTGAAAAGGATTATTTTGACTAAATTCAGTCTGGTAAACAAAGCAAAATAAAGTTAAAAAAGTGGATAACTTTAGAATAGGTTAAGCCTGTGGGTGTAGATGTCTGTTTAGGGCATCTGCCCCTTTTTGGAGGAGGAGTATGTCCCTTTTTGGAAAGTTTATATAGTTCTGTGTGTTTGCTATAATTTTAATAGGTTGGGAGTTTAAAATGTATTTAGTCTCATTTTTGAGTGTTATTTGTTAAAATAAAATTCTGGGAAATATGACATGGGTTGAAACAGAGATGAGAAGCAGTAAGTGCATACAAGATCAGCCTTCCACACATTAATGTGTGCAAGTAAGTTGCAAGCTGCAAACATACTCAAAATAATTGTCATACAGAATATGTGAAAGTAATAGCTTCTTATCAGAATGACTGCTTTATATCAAGGAATGTCAGTGGTGTTACAAGTATAAACAAAATGCAGTGTAATGAATTATATTGAGAAGTGTAGGGTGCAAACAGCAATGTTACAGGACACACATTTAGATAGAAATGAGCAAATTAATTTGGCAAAGATGGGACTTCAGAACAGATATTCAGCAGAGTATTGGGGCAAAGGAAAAAGGTAGTAAAATCATTCATTGAAAGAGGGGATCCAATAGAGGTAGAAGAGGAAAAGACAGACAGAAATGGTGGATTTGTGGTAATAAGGGGTTATTGACAGGGAAGGGAGGTTATACTGGCTTGTATTTATATTCAACCTTAAGAGAATTTTGGGAGGAATAATTAGCTTTCAGCAGGGAATGTAGTTTAAAGGTTGAGACTATAACCTGATTTGCAATAGTGAGGATATATCAGGGGACTGAGAAGGGATATATAAAAAAGAGGGTAGATTTCTGAAGAATTATATGAAAATATTTGGCATAGAAGGTTTGAATCCACTACGAGAAACTTAAGATAGGATTCTCCAATGCAAAATAACTGGGTTACATTTCACTGAAGCATGGGTATTTAATTGAAAGCTTTGAAACACATCCAATAACTATTTCATATCATGCGCTAAAGCAATGAGACACTGGTGATTTCTTATTTATTTGTTAAAAAGAGAGGAATTTAGGGACTGGGTGGTAGAAATGATTTGAATGTTATTAGGGGAGATAGACATTTCTTCAGAAGGGATATCTAGAGAATAGTATAAAATGAAGATGGAGTTTAAAATATGGTAGAAATAAGAGAGAAAGAGCTAGAAGAATGAAGTCATGGGAATTATTTAGAGGAAGATGTGTAATGATAAAAATACTGCAGAAGAAAGAGAATCTTACAGAGCAAGAACTAGAGCAATTGCTGAGTGCTAAATGGAAAATAAAGGAGTATCTGGATAATATGTATGAGTTTAGAAAGGTTGATTTTAAGCAAGTATGTTTTGGTAATGACTTCAGAACACAAAACTCAAAAACTCTTAGCACATTAACTTAGGCAACAGATGTAGAAAGGGTTTTTGCCAAACGTGAGCCTATGACAACCAGATTTACCAGAGATCCCATGAAGGTGTTAGAGATATTTCAGAAATTCTACACAAATTTGTATAAAGCACTGAAATTGGAATAAAAAGAAAGGCACAAATGGAAATATCTATGAAAGACTTAACAAAGCCAAAGTTATCAAAAAACAAGGCTCAAGAATCATTAGCTAAGATAGGCAGGGATGAGATAAAAAATAATAAATCAGCAGGGGACCCCCCAGGAGCAGATGTTATTTTAGTGCAGGTTTTAACTTTTTGGAAGGAAGAAAGTAAAGATCTGGAAGATGTTAATCAGACTACTGTTGCAGTAGCATGTAGCTGTAGTGGACATATCCTGCCAAGAACTGGATGTCCAAACAGTATGCTAAAATGTTTGAGTGCCTTCAACATGCACTCTACATCTGAGGAAGTATGAGACATGCTGGTATTAATGTTGATGTACACGTACCAAAATTCAGAATTTGTCTTTGGTGCATCTTCAGTGTTTCAGAAAACAGCCTGTTTGAATTTTTGGACAGATAAGTACTCCTGTTTAAACTTTCCTTCCTTTTTTTGTGTAAAATTTCTGTGAATGTTTTATTATGCTTAGGAGAAGTGTGAAGTGTTTGTATGCAAGACAGATACCTTTGAAAGATTCCTCATGTCCTCTTTGTTTTGCCTATGGGAGTGACACACACTTTCTTGTAACAACTGTTTGTCCTTTACTGCAATATTATTAAAAGATGTCAAAATTAATAACCACACAATCAACCTAAAGGCAGCACTTGACCCAAAAGCATAAAATAAAAAAATGGCTAGAGTAACAAAACCAAACAGCCGCAAACAAAATACAAATGAAGACTTTAATCAACAGTCACAACGAGGCTTCATCAGAAGGATTTAGCGAATATTAGAATCAACTTGCTTGTAGATTTAATGGAAATACTTTTGGCCAACAATTTTTTTGATATTTGAAGGGGAGTTGTTTCGGCAGACTTTTGCTGTGGCAGTGGGTGCCAGGTGTGCACCCATATATGCCAACCTGGTGTTGGTGTAATGGGAGAAGAAATCTGTTTGTTTCCTATTATGTTGAGCACACTGTGGCCTACTGTAGGTTTCTTGATGCCATCCTTATTCTATAGAAGGGTGACCACAGTATTTTTCCAGATTTTATAATGTATTTAAACAACAGTACCCCATTTTTAAAATGCATCTATAAGATCCACTCACAAAGGCTAGATTATTTAGATATTTGTTTATACAAGGATTCGGTTAACCACTGTTTTTGGGCTACAGTTTATAGAAAGATGACTTATTTCAAACTCCTTCTTACATTTTGACAGTTGCCACCCTACATTTCAAAAAACAGAGATTGTGAAAGAATAGATGGTCTGATTATCCGGAATTGTAAGTGATGAGATAACATTTAGTAGGAGGATTAATATTTTGCTTGGAATGTTCAGGAAGAGGAGTTATCCTCTAAATTTGTTAAACAAAATCAAGAAGGAGATTGTTGAAGCTAGAAGGGCAAAATTTATATCCATCATTAAGAAATGGTGGGACAATGAGAAGGTACATATTGTGCAACCCATATTATTACCAAAAAATGAGAAAATGGGTGCGATAGTTATTCCATACAACCATGATGTTCCGACCTTTGTAAACATTTTTAAAAGTACATGGAATACAAATTTTACCCCTGACATTAGAGACTGTTTGGGGAGGTCCCCACAAGTTGTTTATGAAAAGGTTTGAAACATGAATGGCTGGCTGGAAAAGAACCAGGAGTTTCAAATAGTAGCCCATAGACCGCAAATGGGTAAATGTGGGGTTTTCAAGTTTTGTAATTATATCAACAATGGGCCATATGTAACAATAGTCCACTATGAGAGGGCATTGCTTGTCCTGGTCATATTGATTGTAACAGTAGAATGATTATATATTTAGCATATTGTTTGACATGTAAAACATTCTATATAGGTAAAACAACTAGACATTTTAAAGATAGGATTGGTGAACATGTGAAGGACATAAAAAATAAAAAGACAACCTATGCACTGTATATGCACTCAGAAGAGTGTTTACATTTCAAAAATGTTTTATTTTTTATGGTGGATAGGGCTTTGTATAATGAAAGGGGATGTGACCCTGAGAGTTTATTGGAATACAAAGAAACTTGATGGCAATTAAGACTGATTGCTGCTTTAAAACCAGGTTTAAATGAGCAAGTATCAATCCAGGATGTTTGAAAACTTCATGCGGTTGTAACTTAAGTGATATTCTATTTTTGATCGGTCTATAATATTCATGGATTGAAGTTTCACATTAATGTATGTTTTGCTTGTTACCTTGTTTTTTAAGTAAGCTGTAGTAGATATACTTGACTATTAAATTCAAACTAAAGCACCAAACTGTGATTTTGTTTTAGGTCAGTTTGTGATTGGTTGTTGTCTTGTCATTGAGTGTATGGGGTTATTTAAAGGAAGTTTTAACTTTTTTATGTAACTCTGATGAAGCCTTGCTGGGACAAGGTGAAAGCGCTAAGTTGATTAAAGTCTTTATTTTTATTTTGTTTGCAGCTATTTGCTTTTGTTACTCTAGCCATTTTTTTATTTTATTCTCTTGGGTCAACTATTAGAAGATTGCTTAGCAGCCTTAAGATATATATATATATATATATATATATATATATATATATATACATATATATATATTACTTGAAAACCAATGGCTTAAATCCTTTACTCAGACAACAATGGATACTGGCTCAAGTATCTTGGAAATCTCCTTTCTGTCTCCCAAGAAAAGGAAATCAGATAAAGAGCTTCTGAAATAGCTTTATCTTCAGCCTTTCTTCAACACCCTCAGGTTGTCGAGTCCTCAGACCATCTCTTGCATGCTTCCAACCTCTCTGGTGCTGCTGTTAGGAATGCTACTAAGGGTTAGGAGTCTAGCACATCCTCAAAGGCTAGATGTACACCGACGATTGAGAAGAGAGAACCCTGTATTGTGATCTCATAATGACTAGACAGTATGCCTCAAGTGTTGATGAGGGAAGGGGTATCTGCTTCAGTGATAGAATTCCAGACATCATATAGGACTAGGACTATTGCATTATACATACCTGGAAAGAAAATTCAAAAGACTTAGTATCTTTCTCTTCTTTCAACCCCATCTGCCAAAGTGCAATGGTATAGTTTTGCCAAAGGGCTTTTCAAAGCCTTTCAATCTGTACAGTCTGCTTTCTCCAGCTTCTTCCCATTTAAAAAAAGAAAAGGTCTCCTTCCCTATCTGTCAGTGACTCCCAGTCAGATTTAGAAGAGGCAGGACTGGATTTTGTTTCCCTAGGTCTCCTCTCCTTGCTCTTTGGAGACAGATTATGAGGAACAAATTTTATCAGATTCTCCTGTGGTGGAAATATCTTTTATAAAGACTATATGTAGGATGAAGGACTTCTTCTAATAGGAAGAGAAAGAAAATTCAGAAACCAAAAAGTGATATATTGACATTGAACCTGTCATAGGTGCTCTTAAGAACACTTTTAATGTAGCAGGTACTTCTCCATACAGTCAGGTCCCTGTACCCAAGATGCCTGATAGGCCTTACAAAGTACCTCAGTCTCACAAATTACTTTTTCATAACCCTTTGGTAGACTTGGCTGTAATTTCCTTACCTAAGGACACTAGTGCCATACAGTCAACTACAAGTAACACTGGTTCATGGGACCAGAGTTGAAGGGCTTTAGATAGGTAAGGAAAACAGTCTATACATCTTCTGTCTCTGCCTTTAAGACAGTCAGTTGTCAGGCTCACTTAGCTAAATATATGATGATAGCATTTGCACATCTGAGTAACCCTCTTGCTAAATTACCTTCCTCTGAGGTAAAATCCTCTTCATTCTGCATGATTTTTTTTCTCTCTCTGAGATAACCACACATTCCTTGAAATGCTCATACAATGCAGCTAATTCGGTATCCTGAGTAACAACCATATGTTCTGTAATGTGCAGCTATGCCTGACTTAGATTTCAAAATCTTTCTGAAGCTGTAAAGGCCCAGCTACTTAATGTCCCTTGGACAAAGGCATGTTTACTTGACACCTCTTTAGCTGATGTTTTAAAAACATTTAAGGAAAGAGGGGAGCTTATTCAAGGGGTTAAGCTAATTTTTCAGAAACACATTCCAAAGTACAACAGGAGCTACTCCCTACAGTCCTTCACCCTTTCTAGAAAATCCTTTAAACAATCCAGACAGAAATCTGGCAAATAGTATTAGAAAAAGTGTCAAAGAGATCGAAAGGAAAAAGGAAGTGGAGCTTAAGATCCAACCCAGACCAAGAAAAATGAATAACTATGTTTTAAGTCCAACTGCCAATGACCCCCCCCCCCCGACACTCCTTTTAGTCTAGCAGGCAATCTTTCTATTTCCCTCTTTGGAAACAAATCACAACAGATTCCTTGGTATTATAAACAGTTTAGAAAAGATAAAAGTGGCATGAGAACTATTTCCCACCAAACCTTGGAATTCCTCCACATGCATTAAAAAAGACCCATCTGCTTACTCTCATTCTGTCCTGTATGTTATCTCAAAGCATCATAAAACAATTTCCAAAATCTCAATGTCTGGTGGAGACAGGAGGGTGAGTTTGCACCAAATCTGTCTGCTAGCAGATTGGCGATGTCGTCAGGGTTAGTATGAGTGGTACCGTCCACTATTAGTTTGGCACAAAGCTGGGATTTCCCTTTTAGATTTCTGACATAGCTAAAGAATGTCTTGCGATTATCTTTAGATAGGATTGTCATTTTAGCTTTGTAATTGGCTTTAGAGGATTTTATAAGATATCTAATTTTCTTGTTCAAGCTGTGAAGGGTGTCCTTCCTCTGCTGAGTCAGTTCCTTTTTGTTTTTAGACATTAGTTTCTTCCTCTTGTTGTACAACCTATTTATGCTTGATGTCCACAGGGCATTTGTGTACCCCTCTGTATAGCAGTCATTGTTGACAGTTGTAGGGGGGGGGGGGGTTGAACCTATTTATGCCATCGCTTAGGAGGCTGTAGTTTGCTTTGGAGAATTTGTTTATCCTTTTTGCTCTTGTGGGGAGTCAGGTATGATTGTTACTTCAAATGAAACTGATCTATGAACAGATCTTACCAGGGATGGCAACACACAAGGGGTAGTACAGAGGCACCCTATGTTGGTGACTACTAAGTCTAGGGCATTCGATCCCTTTGTGGGTGTGCAGACTATCTGTTCCAGAGCATTTGCATTAACAAAGTCCAGGAACCTTAGGGGAAGTGTGTTTGTGCTCACATATGACTCCTAATCGATGGAAGGATAGTTGAAATCACTCATGACCAAGGTGTTTGGCTGTATAGTGAGTGAGTGACTCAAGTAGGTCCAGGTAGGCAGAGTGGTTCTCATGGTTCATGGTGGGGGACCCATAGCTAACAATGATATGGAAGGGGTTTTACAGACAGTTAGTTGGACTTGGAGTAGCTCTAGGGAGTCATACTGTTTGACCAGTCTTGAAGTGTATTTGTCTTTACTGAAGATGGATATACCTCCCCCTTTGGTTCTTTCATGCTCGTCACACTTTGTCTCTGAAAAGACCTAAGAACCATTCATGGCAGAGGCCCCACTGGTCTTCTTAAGGAAAAATAAATACATCTCAAAGAAATGATGGCCATAATAAATATATTGACTTCATGACCTCTTCTGCTAATCACAGATGACATCACTGTGATGTGGTATATAAACAAACAAGGAGGTACCAGGTCTTACCCATGTGCAGACTAGCCATAATAGCCTGGGAAATTACAACTCAGTACAGTCAATCATTCAGGCTACTTACATTTCATCAGAACAGAACACAGTGGCAGACACATTGAGCAAATTTAAGACAGGCCCCCCCTGAATAGATTTTGCACCCAGGGGTCATCCAGGAGATTATCTACCTGTGGTGGAATACCTCAGACAGATCTGTTTACCTCCATTCACAACAGACAGTTAAGAAAATTCTGCTCTGGGATGCCTTGCAGAAAAGCCTGGAAGACATATGCTTTTTTCTTCACATGGTAAAAAGTTCTAAAAGGACTCTCCAGCAATCATTTTGGTAACTACCTATTGGCCTGGACAACACTGATATTTCTTACTCTTGAAAATGGCCAAGGGAGATTACCACAAGCTTCTCCATAGAATGAATCTGCTCAGAAAGACAAGGGACCACTGGTCCACCCCAGCCCACAGAACCTTCTTTTGAATGCTTGGATAATAGAATTTTGATCTGTGTTAGGCACTTACTCCCAGAGCACATGCAGTATTATTAAAAGAGGCTAGAAAACCTGCTACTAGGAAGTCCTATTTAGCCAAATGAAAGAGATTTTCTCATTGGTGCCACAAGAAGAGCTAGGAACCATCCACAGCAGGGGCCCCTCTGTTCTCAATTCTCTGTGTGTGAATTGCTGAAATCAAGCATTCTTACTCATCTGTTAAAATGAATCTTTCAGCCATTTCTGCCTCTGTCATTAGATCCTGTCATTTCTTTCCTATTCCAAGTAAAATAATTTTTGAAAGCAGTGTTGCATAAACATCAACCTTGAAAATGTGTGGTTTCCTCCTTGAGAGCTCAACTATATCTTAGAGGAATTCACTCTACCACCCTTGAACCAGCTCATTACGCTGACTTGTAGTTCTTGACGCAAAAAACTGTTTCACTCGCTGCTATGACATCAGCTAGAAGAGTATCTGAGTTGCAAGTTTTCATTGTGATAACCTTTCCTGATATTTCAAAGGGACAAGGTAACCTTAAAAACTAATCCTTCCTTTATGCCTTGAGTGTTCTCTGGATTTATTTTGAATCAATGCAATCATCTCCCTGCGTTTTTTTCTGATCGAAAAAAAAAGGGGCGAGAGAAAGAATTCTACATATTCTGAATGCCCATAGGCAAATCATATACTACATTGACAAAACAAAAGACTTTAGAGCTTCAGATCATCTTCTTTGATGAAAAAGTAAAAGTAAGCAAACAGGGTCAAAACCGACGATTTCTGGATAGTTATCACGTTCAGACCATTTTTGTTATTTTTGCCATGGTATCGAGCCACTCCCTCAGAAGGCTAAAGCTTTATCTACCAGAGCTCGGCCTACTTCTAAGGCATTTTGGAAAGTTTTTTTTTTTCTGTTCCCACCTTTACCAAGCATTACAAGATTGACTCATTTTCCAGGGCCAGAATAGGCTTTGCCAGAATAGTTTTCTAGGGATCTCCAGAGGTGAAGTTGTGGACCATAATTAGCAAACATTTAAAGGAATTTATTTGAGAGGGGAAGAGGGCGACTGTTAAGTGAGATGTGTTGTTTCTCACCACAGAACAAGGTTGTTTAGGACTATCTGATTTGAAGGGATGTTAGAGCTATGCAGATAAGGCTCATATACATAAAACAAGCAGAAGGTTACAAATCAAAAGGGAAAGGCATGACGATTATTTGGTGGTGGGGCTGTTCAAGAAATAAGGAGAGAGCAGGATTTTGGCTGTAGGCCCTTAAAGGAGAATAACTGTAACCATACAGAATAATATATTTATAAAGTAGCAGAAAGTATTCTAAGAACTAAGCCAACACAGGACTGGAGAAAGGAAATGTAACCAAAAGAGATAACTACAAGTAGGAACACAGAAAATAGATAATAGGGGTGGGAATGTATTGGAGAAAATTAGCAAAGGAACTAAGGCACTGGGAACAAATAACTGGAAGAAAAGTAATAGAGTGGATTGAGTCTAAACAGAAGTTTGGACTGCAGGCTAGAGACTGACGTCCCTACCAGTTACTGATAACAGAGTACAGGCAAAGAGACAGGGGTGTCCTACATGAAAAAAAACAGCTGTGGTTCAGTTTTTAGTTGAGTCTAGAACAGAAGCTGCTGTTAAAACGTGTTAATTCATGTAGCATTTTATTGTTTGATAACTATAAAAATCAATCAGAAGAGATTAGAAAAGATTGTGACGAGAGAGAGAATTGAAAGGCATTATATAAAGTAATAGTGGGAAGACATCTGTATGGTTCCTAAGTACCCAACAAAGTCCAAAAGGTTTAGGGTTTTTGCATGGAATTGTTTCTGTAGTTATTTGTATATCCTCAAGGAGATGTCAGAGAAGTGTTTCTCAGGTGAATAACGATTGCTGGAGGTATGAAGGGAATGAATGGGGTAACCAGGAATGTAACAAGTTGGCAGATTTTAAAAATTCCCTGGAGAGAAAATGATTGTATCTAAAAAAACAATTCTTTTGAGCTGAGATATAGAATATGAACTGCGTAGACATATTAAGGCCTATCTAAGTCTAATACTATTGGATACCAAAAAAGCAATTACTATAAAATGGAAATCAAAGTCAAACTGACCATAACTGAAGTGTTTAATATTTTAAAGGAGTTAAAGTAATTACAAGTGTGAACTTTAGAACAGGGAAGGAACACATTACTTAGAAATAAATGGAATTTATGGGAACAGTGTAAGAAGAACAATATTCAGTAGGATGAGTGAAATTAAAGGGAAGACAGGACTTGAGCAATACATACATAATAATGTTCAGGTAGAGGAGTGAAATTTAAGAGAAGGCAAAACTTTAACAATTTATCTAATGTTGTAGTGAATGATAAGGCTTCTTAACTTTAGATCAAAGCACCTTACTTTGATCAGCATTTCATTATTCAGATAGTTTTGAACATCTGTTTTGGCATCTGTGTGAAATAATGAAAAAAGAACATTGAGATAGAAACGGAAAGACATAGGACTTCCTGTACATGTTAAGAACCTCTGCAGCTGAAGTAGAGAAAGGCAGGGGGAGCTTGCCAGCTACTTGCTACTTTAGGGTCTATATTAAAACATCGACAAAGCCATTAATTGAACGACTTTATAATCAAAAATGCCGGTAAAATAATTCACTTTTGTGGGGGTCTCCGCCCCCCACAGCCCCCTGCTAATCATATATACTTTTATATGTCTGATGTCATGTGTATTTTAATGTAAATAGGAAGTGATGTATATGTTGAGTGACTTTGATGATGTTGTGTATTTTACTATAAAAAGGAAGTGATGTTTATGTTTAGTGACTCTGATGATTCCTTGGATTTGAAGGTGAAAGCGCTTAGTCACGAATAAAGCTTGTTCTCTTTCCTGCCACTGTGCTGTTTTTATTTTTGGTATTATTAGTGATTTTTGCCCCTGGTGAGGTGGAATTTGTGTGTTAAATGTTCTAAGTGCTGTACTGGAACTGATGTTACTATAGGCACAGGGCTCTACAGTGCCGTGCCAGCACCAATGTTACAATGAGGATCTGGGCTGGGGGGTCCTGGGAGATAAACTAGACACTGGAAATTCAAATTTAAACTGTAGCAATGGCATGATATTACTATGGTGACTGGTGGTGAGGGGATGCACTAGACAGCTGGGAATACTCCATAAAGTGCTCTGAGAGACAGAAAAACATAACAGAAGTGGAGGAGACACTGCACACACTGTAAAATGCCATAATGACACCAAAATGATATGGGGATGGGGAAACCACTGCACACAAAGGATAAAGTGAAGTGTCATAATGGCACATACTTCATAAGGCTGGTGGGTGGGGGAGAATCAATAGGTCACTGGGGATGACACTTTAAAGTACTTTAATAGCACCAACATTATAATGGGGATCAGGATGGGGGGTACACTAGTTCACCAGGGCCTAATACATAATATGTGCTGCAATGGCAGTAAAATATTACCGGGGGGAGTGGGGGGACCATAGGAAGGTGGAGACAAGTATAGTGACCTGTGTGTGCGTGCGTGTGTGTGTTTCCATTTCTGTTTCTGTACATGTGTGTGAAAGAGTGAATGGAGGGTCTCTTATTATATTAAATTCTGCTGTCTGAAATATTCTAACCTTGACTGAAACTCACGCAACCTAAGTTTGAATAATGGCTAGGGCAGTGGAAGAGAAGGGCAAGGCAGACTGCAGGTTAACAGTGTATGAATCACCCATCTTGGAAGGAGGGTGCAGTGGTTCCAAGCCAGCTGGGTGTGCTGCTTTTGTGCATATGAAGGCTTGTGTGAGCAGGAGCTGATATCGAGGAGGATGTGGGTTATGGTAACCCAAGCTAATGACAGTAGCTCTTGTTGGAACATGCGAAGGATCAGGGATGTAAGGACAGAGGAGCACAGGTAGTCCCTGCAGTGATGCAAGTGTCCATGTTACAACAAGTGGGTGGGGTTATGAACTACAGAATGTCCTCTGTTGTTGGGTTGCTGGCAAGAGGACAGGCAGCCCTCATGCTTGACTGTGCAGGGTCCCCTCTGAAAGAGTCCTTTACTGCACAGGATTATGGGTAGGTGGAGGGGCAATTAGTCAGGAAATGTTTTAGATTCCTTATTAAGTCCTGCCAGCCTCAGTTCTATTAGTTGACAAAGACAGAACTACTCATCCTGATCTATCATTGTGTTAAGTATGTAACTATCATGTTTGTCTTCATCCAGATGAGGATGCAACCAGTTAATGTTCTACTGGTTGTAGCTTCACCTGGTAATTGCTTAACCATTTGTAATGGAACTGAAAATTACTTGATTTTAGTTTTACATAATGTTAGTTCATATTTGGGGCAGCCACGGTGGTGCAGCGGTTAGCATTGCCACCTCAAAGCAAGAGGTTCTCTGGTTCGATCCTCGGCTGGGGTGCCTTCTGTGCAGAGTCTGCATGTCCTCCGTGTGGTCGCGTGGAGGACAAAGACATGCTGTAGGTGGATTGGACACACTAAATTGGCCCTAGGTGTGAGTGCGTGCATGTGTGCCCCTTCTGTGGAAGGTTGGGTGCTGGGCTGGCAACTCGACACTGTAAAACTCCACTGCCAATCATGAGCGGACAGTGATCCGCTGTGGCGACCCCTAACCGGGAAAAAGCCAGAAGAAGAAGAAGATAATGTTAGTTCATATTTATTTCATAATTTGATCATTTGCTTGGTGTTAGTTCATGTTTATTTCAGAATTTGATCATTAGCTTGGCCTTTTCAATGCAAACACAATTGTATATTGTCATAAAGTATATAAAATAATTCAGTATTACCAGTTTTTAATAATCATGATAAAGTTCATTTTGAACTTATAATTGTAATACAAGCCTTTTGTAAGTCTGTTTAATAGGCAGATTGTACAATTATAACCTTGTACGAGTTCATACATAGTGCTATCATAAAATCATGCTACATTTATTTATTTAAAAGTCTTTTATGTGTGTCCCAGCATCATGCTGCTTAAGTTACTTTATAAATTGTTTTGAAAGTTTTTATCACCATTAGGATCAATCACTCTTAATATTCCTTTTGCAGCAGCTTTATTCACATAAGCATCTCATCTGCCTTCAGAGTTTGCACAAGTTACTGAGTTATTTTTCACTTTTTCAACCCAATATTGCGAACAAATGTGTTTCTTTCAAACATGAGCTAGCTGGCTTTCTTAACATTTCCTTTTGTATCTGCATTGTATACCATTACTCTGTAAGTACATAAGAAAGGCAGAGCCAGAACTGCAACATAATATCTTTCAGTTACTGCTGCATGAATATGATGACATGGCAGCTGGACATGTGGGCTCGTATGTGCATGTTGCTTTGACGTACATATGTTACAGTGTGCACAGTTCTTCTATTTGCATAATATTAATGGAAGCCTTTATGTATTTTAAGTAGCACAAGAGGGAA
The DNA here is from genome assembly GCF_019279795.1 of Protopterus annectens. Classification (NCBI taxonomy): domain Eukaryota; kingdom Metazoa; phylum Chordata; order Ceratodontiformes; family Protopteridae; genus Protopterus; species Protopterus annectens. Next base: position 1,575,046,228 of record NC_056726.1, on the reverse strand, counting down.
ATATGAATAACCTTCACTAGGTGCAGTACATAATGTGACTTTAAAACAACAATTAAACTATAGGAATATTCAAAGGAGTTAAAGCCATGCATCTTTCTCATGTCTTTTTCATATGTTGATCAGCTGGTAGAGCATCTCATTTCTGTGTTCTTTGTATGAAGATTGTATTTATAATAATTCTTTTCTTTTCTCCAAAGGTATCTTTTGTGGCTCATATTGCTGGAGGCCTGGCTGGAATGACAATAGGCTATGTTGTCTTCAGCAGTTTTGACCAACGACTAATAAAAGATCCTAGGTTTTGGGTGTGTCTTGCTGCTTACCTGGTGTGTTTTATGTTTGCTGTATTTTTCAATATATATTTGCAACTTTCTTCCTAAGGTAACACAAAGCATGGTGAATGTGTATAATAAACATAAAATGCAGTATTACAGTTACTTGCAAGAGTAACGACTATGACATCCTATACAGGACATTTGTTTTGCTTGACTTGGAACTGGATTACTTACTTACCTTTCATCTGTATGTCACATTTCCACCACTGAAGGTCATATTACTAGAGATGGAGAGTCAATTATGTGAAAAGGCATCTGAAATGCCAAATTATGTCACTGGAATCTGACGCCAAGGCTGTGAAGATAACACTAAAGGAACATTATCTTCAGATCAGCATAACACTGTTCTGGTGATACTAGTCCAAATACAATGTGTTTTAAAGATGTGGACACAAATGCATTGCTTTAGTTACAGTATGGCAATGGAGGGTTCTCTCTGAACCAAAAGAATTGATATATTTCAAACTATAATTTAAGATAATGTATATTTTTTTTAAGATTGTGTCCTCCAAAGTGTTCTTACTAGACTTTATTTGCTTTTGTCTTGCCATAATGACCTTACAGATGCGCATTCATTTATTACGATTTGTACACATACTGTAAACCATAAAAACAGTTAACTGTGAGATATTTTCACAAGATTTTTCTGGTGCCCTTAATGAAGTTATTATATTAACATTTTACTGTTATTAAATGCTTTTATTTTGTAACGTGTTTTTTCTCTTCTTATATTGTTTGCGGTCTTTGTCATAGCTGGAAAGGGTCCTTCAACTAGCCTACTTATGTGGTTATTATATGAAATACTTATTAAATAAATAAATGTTTTTGTTTGGAAAATGAAACAGTCTGTTTAAAATACTTAGGATGAGCTGATTATGAAAACGTTTTATTCCTTCAGTTAAAAATGCATGAAATTGCAGCATTGTTTTCCTCTTTTAGTGCCATTTTGGAATGAATTACTGTTGTGTCTCTACATCTGACCAAAGAAAGTGGAAAGTTAACTCTGTGCTTTTAATGCAATGAAGACCTTGTGAATAAGCAAGGCTTTTTTCTAAAGTTCTAGGTCTAATATTTAGTGTATTTTAAACATTTTTTTCTGAACATTATGAGTGTGTTGTTCAACTGCATGGGCAATTGTTGGTGATATGAGCTTTCAGATGACTTTAAACATAGGTGTGTGTGTGTGTGTGCATCGAGTGGTATTGTTTTTTCCACACACAAGGACCATTCACGACCCTATTTTCATGCCATGCTTCATTTATTTTTCCCTTCATTAGATTCACATATTCTCTGAGCACTATAATGGTTTCCTGTCTGTTAATGGGAATATGGTAGAAAGTGATATCCTCTACTAAGGTAGACCTTAATGTGTATCAGGTTCCAGTAGACATCAAGACAAAGACTACACTATGAACTCTAGGTGTTATACAGATAGCTGGGACTCATTTTCTTGCTTTCATTCCACATCTTTATTTCTTAATGTGATTGAACTGTGATGTATTGATATAAGAAGGGCACATTCATATAAGAGAATAAGAATTGTTTGCTGAAGAGATATTGCAGAGGAAGTAATCACCTTTAGTCCTCATCACTTTACTACATAGTAATTTCCCGGTGTGGTCAGTGACCTTACCAGATGATACAAATTTGTGTCCCGAGTGTCATACCAGAATTGTACATTTCCACTTCTAATTTTGAATATCAAAGAACAGGAAAATAGCTGATTATAAATGCAGGAAAGGAAGTATGAATTTTCCACTAGCTATCTACTCTGTTGGAAATTTGACAGTCAGTACGATCTGAATGTTTTCTGAAGTTAAAATTGTGAATGTGTTTAACAGGTTTACATTTAAAATTTTGAGGGAAGGTTCGGCTACCACGAGATGTCGAATAACGATTGGCTGACCCGTGTTGCCGACCCTTCAGTTGTGAGAATCTCTGTTCAGCGAATGCACAGTGCATTCACACAGATGAAGTCGAGCTTGTCACTAGAGATTGCGGTACAGTGGGGATCGGCAAATTTACCCTTTTCCCCACTGTAGTGTGATCTTGGAGTTGGAATATATAATGTGCAGGGGGTGTGGGGGGTGCAGCCCCCCACAGGGGGTGTTGGGGGGGATTGGCACCCTACAAAATCATCATGTCACGTGGTGTGCAGTGTCAGATTGCACACCATGGATGGTGGGAAAGGTTAAATTCGCTACAGGAAGTGTGTTTGCGACATGCTGACTTTCTCGACTTTCTGTGTTCAACATTTTAGGCGGGTCTATTTTTTGAGTGTCGACTATATGATAGTAAACCATTTACTATTGTACCAAATCTTATGAAAAAGAGTTTGGCTACACAAATGGGGTGATAATTTGTACTAGAAACATCCAGGTAATTTCAGATACTGAAATTACATTAGATTATACTGACAACATTTATGCAGATTGGACCCAAACAAAGAATAGAGCGAGGACAGAATATGCAATAATGACCTGAGAACTCTTCAATGTGAGCTTACAGTACTGTTATCACTCTTATTTAGTAGGAGATTTAAATATAGGGAGATTCTTGAAGATTCTATACATGAACAGGGTCTATATCACTTCAGCGAACCATCACTTCAATGAACGCCATATCCTTCGAAATGGCATTCATTGAATTCCCCCTCATATGGGGGGCTGCACCCCCCACACCCCCGCTAATTATATATACCAGCTCTGAGATTGCACTATGGTGGGGAAAGGGCAAATTTCCCTATCCTTGCTGTACCATGATTTCAGTATGAACAGTTTGACAAATGGCATGTTTGATGTAATTGCATTGAAAATGTCGATCAATTAATTGATTATTCACTGAACTGATAGGGACCCACATGAAGAAGTTAAACTCATCTGTAAGAAAAAGGAAAATAGGACAAAGCCAGAGTAATATATACCCAAAAGTTTACTTTCTTGCTGTGGAAAAATAATGGAGACAATTATTTTAGATAAATCAATGTCAGAATTGGAAAAGATGATTTTGAAAACCACATATCAGCATACATATGTTGAAAATAGATTTATAGCTACCTATAACATGATGTTGTATAATTAAGCAATAACCCAAGCTTGGGTGTAGATCATGCTGGATTTACCCACGGTTGGTGTGGTTTGGTCATGAGGGCGAAGCCCGAGTTGCCAACCAAAGACAGCCGTGGGAAAATCCAGCATTACCCACACCCAAAAGTGGGATATTGCTATTATACAATGACATTATTTAAGAAAAAAAATACTTAAATAATGGCATTGTATAATGCTTCCGTGCTGCCCTTCCGTAGCTGCCTGGTATTCTGCGGCAGTTCTGATGTACTGCGCATGCATATCATTATGTAGTACATCAGAGCTGTGTGTGGAAGCAACGGAGAAAGCAAGATCTCCGTTGCTTTTTGAAAGGTGTATCACTATGTTAAAGGAGTTTAACATAGGTTCATAGGTAAGTACTAGGCTATCTGCCCAAGGGCATTTATAAGCCTAGCCAGAATGTGTTGGCTTTCGCCACCCCCTTAGATTAGTTCCCTGTGCCTCTGTCCAGCCGAGCCATCAGTTCCCTGTGCCACTGTCCAGCAGAGCCATTAGTTCCCTGAGCCCATTGTCCAGCAGAGCCAGTGCAGTGATCCCCGGGGTAAATTTTCTGTTTCCCATCCACCCATCAAGGTTTCTCTTGAAGAGTGTTAGTGAGGGGCTCTGCTTGATGTATATTGGAATCCTGTTCCAAAGCACGGGGAGTCTCTGGGATAGGAATCTATCCCTCCAGCATGTCCTATTTATCATTGTGGTGAGGTTTATGTCTCTAGAGCGTGTGGCTCTCTGGGATTTTTTTTTTTAGGTGGAGCATGTCCATAAATTCTGGGTTGGACATGGCCTTGTATGTCAGGCAGAGATCATCTCTGAGTAAGCGGTATGCAACTGAGTACAGCTGAAGTTTCTTGAGTCGGGCTGCATAGGGCATCTGTTTGAGGCCAGTAATCCTCTTGGTGAGGTACTTTGTGGCCTTTCCAGCTGTTGCAGGTGTCTTGTAAGGTACACCTCAAATGGGGCGTTGTATTCTATGATGGGTCTAATGAGTGATGAGTAGAGAGTCACAATAACCTCTTTTGTTCTAGATGCAAACCCTTGTGTGAATAGGTGGGCTACATAGAAGGATTTTCTAACCACCTTGGCAATATGATTATCAAAGGAGAGAGTGCTATCTACTTGGGTCCCCAGATCCCTTATTACATTTTCTGTATTTAGGGGAATACCACCTATGTGGTAGTTCGCGGGTATTTTGTTTTTTCCAAAGGGGATGACTATGCACTTTTTGGCATTTAGCTTGAGGCCATGATTTTGACACCAGGTATCCGTCTCAGTGAGACCCATCTGAAGGTGTCTGTATCATCTGGAGAATCAATTATGGCCCCTAGTTTGCAGTCGTCTGTGAACTTGGTCAGCCATAGTCCTCCTATGCTTGCCTGTACCTCTGAGAAGTATATACTGAACAGGAGGGGTCCTAGGACTGAGCCCTGGGGGACGCCACTTGTAACCGGTTTAGAGTCAGATGTAGAGCCTGCAACTCTCACCATGTGGGTTCTATCCATGAGCCAGTTGGCAACCCATCTCGTGACGTAGGGGTTTATGTTCAAGCTGGTGAGCTTGTCTATAATACTAGAATGGGGAATGGTGTCAAAAGCCTTTGCGAGGTCTAGGTAGGCTGTGTGGACCTCCTTTCCCTCGTCTAATGCCTGGGTAACCATCTCAAAGAAGTCCACCAGGTTTAGGAGGCATGATCTGCCCTTAACAAAACCAAACTGGGTAGGGTCCAAGGTTTGGAGGTTCCCAATGTCTCTGTTAATGGGTTCCATGATGATGCATTCCATAGCCTTGCAGACCAGGCTAATCAGATTTATAGGGCGATAGTTCCTGGGGTCCATTGTGGCTCCACCTTTGTGGAGCGGGATAACTGTTGCTGTGCGCCACTCTATGGGTATGTAGCCTGTAGAGAGACTGAGTTTGAACAGTGTGTTTAGGTGAGGGGTTAGTTCATTTTGGAACTCTTGTAAGACACAGCCTGGGACCCCATCTGGTCCCATTGAAGCTGTGTTTTTGGCTTTGGATAGGGCTGTTTTAACCTGTGCATCGGTGATTGACGGGGCCTTACATTCTTCTGGTATGCTTATGGGCCCTTTAGGGGGTGAGAGGGGGGTGAAGTTTGCACTAAACCTGTCTGCCAGAATGTTTGCAATATCAGTCGGTTCAGTGTATTTTGTGCCATTCTGCACTAACTCAGAGCAGATCTGAGAGTTTCCACTTAGGTTCTTGACATAGCTAAAGAACGCTTTGTGGTTATCTTTGGAGTCATTGGCAATTTTTCTTTCGAAACTAGCCTTGGATGATTTAATGAGAGAATTGTAGTTTCTTGCTGATACTGATCAGGGATGTATTTCCTTCTTGGGAATTTACTCTTTTCTGTACTAGTTTCCTTCTTCTGTTGTATAGCTTGTTTATGGCAGGGGTCTACCAGACTGGTTTCCTTTTCTTGGAGGAGTGAGTCTTGGTTTTACTTGGGATAGCACAATCCATGCATTCTTGCAGATGCTCATAGAGTGCCTTTGTAAAGGTTTCAGCAGCTTGGACAGCATTGTCCTTTAGCATGGGGGCTGTGAACCTTTCCACCTCGGTCTTAAGTAACGTGAAGTTTGCTTTTGAAAAGTTTTTCATGGTGGTTTCCTTGATTGGGAGTGGGGGCGGAATGTGGATATCCAGAGTGATTAGTCTATGGTCTGATCTAACCAGCGAGGGGTTGACCTCTGGTGTGGAACACCGGTCGCTCATGTTGGTGATGACCAGGTCCAATATGTTGTTCCCTCTGGTGGGGGTGTTGACCAGTTGATCCAGGGCGTTTGAGTTTATAAATTCTAGGAAGCGTTGGGCAGGGGAGGTAGTACTTGAGTAGTTCTCCCAGTTTATGTCTGGGTAATTGAAATCACCCATTGTTAAGGTGTTTGGTAGGACCTTCATATTTTCCAGTGTCTCCAGAAATGTGGAATAGGGGTCCTGGGCCTTGGTGGGTGATCTGTAGCAAGCTACAATTTGGATTGCAGTTTTGCCCATTGTTAGTTGCACATGGATGATCTCTGATGCATTGTGCTGTGCCACTAACCTGGAGGTGTGGGTATCCTTGATGAATATGGATACACCCCCGCCTTTTGTGTTTCGGTCCTGGTTCTGTGGCCGAAAGGTATGATATGAGGTATAGCCTAGTAATGCTGGGGTGCTGTCAGGAGCCTTAAACCAGGTTTCTGTTACTGCACAGATGTCGATGTTCTCCATACTGAGGAGTGCCTTGAGTGCGTGCATTTTGAGGTTTAGACTTCTGGCGTTGAGTAGCATTACCCTCAGTTTTTGGTTACTTGTGCGATTTATGGTGGTGGGTTTGTCTTTTGAGCCTTGCCTAAAAAAGGCACTATGGGGGTGGCAAGAGCCTTGGCCAGTATTCGAAAGCCTAAGGGTGACAGGTGCAAGCCATCTCTTGCAAAGCAATGTGGCTTGTCGAGCATGTCATCCCAGGTGGACAGATACTGGATCCCCTTTGAATGACACCAGAAACTTAGCCAATTGTTGAAATTGATCATTTTTTCTTTATACTGTGACATCATTCTTGGAGAGGGCAGGATGCTACTCAGGGTCAGGGTCATATCGGCCTGGGCTACATGATCAGAGAGCTCTTCCATGTCTCTTTTCATGTAGTCCAGGGAGGTACGTCTCAGGTCATTTGCACCAACATGGACAATGACAAGAGTTGTACTTGTTCTGGAGTGACTTGAGTGCTTGTGTTATGTGGCAGATCCTGGTACCTGACAGGCAGTTAACTGTAACCTTCTACTTGTCCAGCCTAGTTAGTGGGACATCAGTATGCCTGACTATAGAGTCGCCTATTACTAGTGTGTTGGGTATGTTATTTTGTGTTAAGGGCTGTGATTGCATGGCACACTGATTATTTGAAGTATGTGTTTCATGGTTGGTGATGGGGTGTGGAGGTTGCTTGGATGTCTGCTTTGGAGGTCTCTGTTGCTTTTGCAGATTTTTATTTAGAGCCTCTGAGTATGTTTTCATGTATTCATGTGTGTTATTTGCCGGTGTTGGTTTATTAGGTCTGTGTGAGACTGGTAGTGTGTTGCAAGTATTACCCTTCTCCTCTTGACTGTCAGTTCCAGTCTTGGGTTGAGAGAGCTTTGCCTCCAGTTTGGCTGTATAATTGCATCTCTCGCATATATTAGTGTTTGGTGGTAGGAGGAGAGGGTTGTCTGTGTACATGAGGCAGCTGTAACATTGCCTCAAAATGCCCAGATTCACCAGTTGGACTGGAGAATACATTGGAAACTGCCCTTTGGACATGCCTAATAGGTAGAGTAAGCTGTTTTTCTGATTGGCTGGTGGGGACGAATAGAGAGCCTTGTCCTTCTGGACAATATGGGGGGGGGTCTAGTGCTAGGGTTAATTAGTGCTTGCTATGAGTTTTAAGCAAGTGCTTGACTGTGAAATGAATGGTTGGAGTGCTAAAGTTAGCGAGACAGCTTTAAAAAAGCAAAGGAGAAAGGAAGATCTCCGTTGCTTTTTTTTTAACCTATCTCGCTATGTTAAACCCGTTTAACATAGCGAGATTACAGCAATGGAGCTGTTCCAGTCTCTGTTGCTGTAACAAAAAAAAATAAAGACTTATACTAATGGAAAAAGTCTGTGCAACCGGACCTTTTTTATTAGTATAAGTCTGATTTACAACGGGCACGCTGACCAATCAGCGTGCACGTTTTGGATTATTAATGGGGGGTCATTGTATAATAACATAACAGCTATAAATGAAAGTATCTGCTATGATTTAATTTATATAGACTTAACGTTAGTCTTCGATAGGGTCAAACATAATACAACTAGGTATCAGTATAATCTTGATAAAATAGCTAGTGGCATGGCTTAGTATGATACTTTAATTGGACAGGTGGCATCATTCTAGGTTACAATATGGTGTCCCAGAGAGTTCTGTCCTAGGCCCATACTTGTTTAGGTTGTGTCTTTCAGAGCTATCATTTTCTTCTGAGGTATTCTATAGTCTGAATGCAGATGACCTGAAAATGGATAAATGTATTATATCTGTTAAAAGACCTGGCATGTCTGCAGAATAATTTGACTAAATTGACCATTTGGGCACAGGAGAATAATATGCTGACAAATATATCAAAAACTAAACATATGAGATTTGGTAATTGTGAATATTTAAAACAGCACATAGTGATTAAAACAGTGGATTCGTTTAAAGACTTGGCTATATAGGGAGATCCGCTTTGAGTTTTTTTTTCTGATTGTGCCAGCCAGTTGCTTACTGATATTTATAAATCAATAAGCTAGGAAATCAGAAATGATGAAATCATTGACTGTATGTTATCCAAACTAGAGTATGAAATAATGTGGAAACCTTATAAGAAAACTCACTTGAGTAAATTGGAAAAAGTACAGCAGAAATATACCAAGGGCTTCCATGGATGTGAAAGTTTAAGTTAGGTTGCAAGAGTAAACTATATAAATTTGTAAGTGTCTCATGTAGCTATTTAACTGGAGACCTTATTTGGGTATATAGAGCACTAGAGACAAACATCTCTGGGAAATAATCGGACAACCTGTGTAGGAAGGAGATTATCCAAGCAGCAGAGAGCTAAAAGAGTGACTTTCTACCAGATATAAGTATTTTTTGTGGCTTTCCCACTGTTATTAAGCTAGCGACTGCATTTCGCCTGTTTTACTGCTACTTTAAGTGATTTCTGCATTTTACACTGTTTATTGCACTTTAAGTTACTAATTGTTGCAAATTGTTTCTGTAGGCTACACACTAAAGTGCGCTAGCCGATTTACAGCATTTATAGCATTTACTGTCTGTTTTTTTCCTTATCTCTGTAATAAAACAAAAAAATCTCTTGTTTTCCCACTTTACTGAACTAGAGTAGTCCAGTTTCAGAGTTGCTGATCCCTGGGCTTTGTTTTTAGTTCCTGTTACTGATCCATTGCCTTATTAGGAAGGAGGGAAGTTTCTTTGCTTACCAGTGGGAGTGGGAAGCACTGAGCGGCCTTTTTGTCCGATTTGGTGAAGTTTCAGCCAGAAACTAGTAGTCCATTGGTCATTTTGGGCCAATTCCTAGCTCCCTTCAGCCCCCTGCTATAAAACACGCTTAAACTGTACTGCTGATCTAACCAGCATATCCTATAACTGAAAAGTTCATCTCTACTTGATTCCCAAGTAGACTATTCTCTATCTGTAAAGCCTAGCACTTACTCCTACAGTACTTGCACCTTGATAAAGCACTCTTATTATAGATAGTACCCCACCAGCCTAAAACCCACTTCCCCGAGTCCTTTGAAAGTTCTTTATCTACTACTTCTAGTATGTCGAGGGATCAGTTGCTAGTGTCCTCTCCAGCTCAACTGGTGAACCTGGGAATATTGAGGCAATGTTACAATTGCCTCATGTACACAGACAATCCTCTCCTTCTCCCACAAAACACAAATACATGCGAGAGATGCAACTATACGGCCAAACTGGAGGCTGAGCTCTCTCAACATAGGACTGGCAAGACCAGACAGGAGGAGAAGGTAACCACACACAATACATACCCAGTCACACATGGTACCATCACAACTTCAAATCATACACATACTCACACAAAGACATACTCGAGGCTCTGATCAAAAATTTACCAAAACAGCAGAGGCCACCAAAGCAGACACCCAAACAACTACCACCTCACGACCCAACACACGCAACACATAGACCACACAGTCAGAGTGTCAAACAGTCACAGCCCTTAAGGCCAAACAAAATGCCAGACACACTTGTCATTGGTGATTCCATAGTCAGACACACTGACGCCCCGCTCACCAGACTGAGTAAGGAGAAGGTCACAGTAAGCTGCCTGTCGGGTGCTAGAATCCGCCACATAACGCAAGCACTCAGGTCTCTCAACAGCAGGTACAAGTACGACTCAGTCATTGTCCACACTGGTGTCAACGACCTGAGACGTACCTCCTTGGACTACATGAAAAGGGACGTCGAGGAGCTCTCTGATTATGTAGCCCAGGCAGGTATGACCCTGACCTTGAGCAGTATCCTACCTTCACCTAGAATGATGCCACAATACAGTGATAAGATGATCAGCTTTAATAATTGGCTTAAATTCTGGTGTCATTCAAAGGGGATCCAATGTCTGTCTGCCTGGGATGACATGCTGGACAAGCCACGCTACTTCCAAGGGACGGCTTGCACCTGTCACCCCTGGGCTTCGGATATTGGCAAAGGCTCTTGCCACCCCATAGTGCCTTTTTAGGCAAGGCTCAAATTCTAAACCTACCACCCTAGAACACCAAAAGGAAAAACTAAGGGTAATGCTGCTCAATGCCAGAAGTCTCAATCTCAAGATGCACGCACTCGAGGCCCTTCTCAATATGGAGAACATCGATGTCTGTGCTGTGACAGAAACCTGGTTCAAGGCTCCTGAGAGCACCCCAGCACTAACAGGTTTCACCTCATATCATGCTCCGCCCCAAAATCCGGACAACACCAAGAAAGGAGGGGTGTCCATATTCATAAAGGACACCCACACCTCAAGGTTGGTGGCAACGCACGATGCATCGGAGACCATCCAGGTGCAATTAACCATAGGCAAGACTGCTCTGCAATTTGTAACATGTTACAGGCCACCCTCTCAAACTCAGGAACCTCACATGGCCTTCCTGAAAACATTGGAGGGGATAAATGTATCTCCAAACACCATCATACTAGGTGACTTCAACTACCCTAATATAGACTGGGAACACTACTCAAGCCCGAACACTCTAACCCAAAGATTCCTGGAGTTCATAAACTCAAATGCCATGGAACAACTAGTCACTATCCCCACAAGAGGTGAAAACATACTTGATCTCATCATCACGAACATGGGATCAAAATGTTCAACACCGGAAGTATACCCTCACTGGTGAGATCAGATCATAAACTAATCTCGCTGGAGGTCCTCATCCCGCCCCACCTGAAACAAAAAGACCACAGTGAAAAACTTCTCAAAAGCCGATTTCACACTTCTAAAAACTAGTGTGGTCTCCTTTAAGGCCCCTGAGCCAGTGGTAAACATTACTCAAACCGCTGAATCACTTACAAATGCCTTCTACCAGCACCTACAGGACTGCATGGATCAGGCAATCCCAAACAAAACTAAGACTCTCTGTACCAAAGGCAAGCGTCCAGTCTGGTGGACCCCAGCCATAAACAAGCTCTACAACAAAAGGAGGAAGCTACTACAAGATAGAGCAAAATCCTTGAAAGGTAAGACACCTTTGATCATTATAAGTAAAAACTAAGAGCTCTCATAAAATCATCAAAGGCAAATTTTGAGAGAAAAATCGCCAAGGACTCTAAAGACAATCATAAGGCCTTCTTTAGCTATGTTAGAAACCTAGGAGGAAACTCCCAGATATGCTCAGAATTAGTTCAAAATGATGTGAAAATTACTGAACCTACACACATTGCTAACATACTGGCTGACAGGTTCAGTGCAAAATTCTCCCCCCCCCCAAAAGGAGAGACATCTATTCCAGCGGATTGTAGCCCCCAAACATCTCCAACGCCCAGGTGAGAACTGCCCTCACTAAGGCAAAAACACAGCATCCATGGGACCGGATGGTGTCCCCGGCTGTGTGCTTCATGAACTCAACGAGGAATTAAACCCACAGTTAGGACAGCTGTTTAATCTTAGCCTCACCTCAGGATATGTACCCAAGGAGTGGCGCACGGCGACTGTGGTCCCACTTCATAAGGGCGGTGCCTCCACAGACCCTGGAAATTACCGCCCCATTAGCTTGACAAGCCTTATCTGCAAAGCCATGGAGAGGATCATAATGGAACTCATAAATAAAGACATAGGGAACTTGCAGACTTTGGATCCAACCCAGTTTGGCTTTGTCAAAGGCAGATCCTGCCTCTTAAACTTGGTTGACTTTTTCGAGACAGTCACCAAGGCCATTGATGAGGGAAAGGCAGTCCATACAGCCTACCTCGACCTGGCAAAGGCCTCCACACAATACCCCACTCAGGTATCATCGAAAAACTCATCAGCTTGAATGTTAACCCATACATCACAAGATGGGTTGCAAACTGGCTAAGCGACAGAACCCACAGGGTCAGAGTTGCTGGAGCCATGTCAGACTCAAAGCCTGTCACAAGTGGTGTCCCACAGGGCTCAGTCCTGGGTCCACTCTTGTTCGGCATCTACTTTTCTGAAGTACAAGCAAACACAGGAGGGTTATGGCTGACAAAGTTTGCAGATGACTGCAAACTGGGCCATAGTCGAAACACATCTGACACAGATATCCTCCAGAAGGGCCTCACAGAAACGGATAACTGGTGCCAGAGCCATGGCCTGAAGTTAAACGCCAAAATGCATAGTCATACCCTTCGGGAAAAACAAGGTTACCCCTAGCTACCATATAGGTGACAATCCACTGAGCACAGAAAAGTCATCAGGGATCTGGGGACCCAAGTTGACAGTAGTCTTTCGCTTGACACTCATGTTGCTAAAGTAGTTAGGAAAACCTTCTATATCGCCCACCTGATCATGAAGGGATTCACATCTAGATCAAGGGAGGTCATCGTCCCCTGTACTCATCACTCATTAGACCTATGATTGAGTACAATGCCCCGCTCGAATGTATCTGACCAGACACCTGATGCAGCTTGAAAGGCCCCAAAAGTTCCTCACCAAAAGGATAAAGGGTCTCAAAAATATGTCTTATGCTGCCCGACTGAAAGAACTCCAGCTTTATTCAGTCTCATACCGCTTGCTCAGAGGTGACCTGTGCCTGACATATAAGGCCATGTCAAACCCAGATTTGATGAATATGCTTCACCTCAAAAATCTAGATCCCTCAGAACCACAAGGGCGGAGACTTAAACCTTGACACGGTTATAAATAGAACGTGCTGGAGGGACAGATTCATCACCCAGAGACTCCCTATGCTGTGGAACAAAATCCCGGTACATGTGAGGCAGAGCACCTCGCTGGCCTTGTTCAAGAGGAATCTTGACCAATGGATGGGAGATCGCAGATATACCCCAGGGATTACTTCAGTGTCACTGCTTGACAGAGGCACAGAAAAATGATAGGCATAGTTTTTATTCAAACTAAAGGGGTGGCGAAAGCCACATAACTATGGGCTAGGCTTATAAATGCCCTTGGGCAGATAGCCTAGTATGAACCTATGAACCTATGAACCTATAAACATATGAGAGTTGTAACAATTGGTTCTCTGAGAGGGTCATTAATGCATGGAATAGACTACAAAATTACATTAAAGGAAATAGTACTTTAGATATTTTTAAGAACAACTTGGACACATATTATGGAGATGACTGTTTTGGTACACTGGCACATTAGAAAGGCTTTATTGCCCATAGCTGAAATATTTGTATATATGTAAATGATCCTGACCATCCAGATAAAAAAGAGTGATGAGGAAGTCTTCCTTGGAGAGCTTCCCAAAGGAAACAATGATCTCAACATAAATAAAATTCAAGGATGTGCCAGGCATGCATCAAAAGGTTTAAGGTAACGCTCCAGTAAAAAGATTTTGCCCAAAGATTCTATACAGAGAAAAATCTATATTTCTATAACAAGGCAAGAAAGTTATTTATTTATATTTTTCCCCAAAAGGCTTCATGATCACATTAAAGATATATATTCAGTTTAGATAAAGGATACAAATATAGTGTTATATTATGGGACATACATGGCACATGACATTTTATAACACTAGACAAATGGTGGGTGGCAAAATGGTTAAGGTGTTAACCTGGCATACACAAGGTACAGTGTTTGAGTCTTACCTTTGGAATCAAAATTAGCTGGGCTTAAAATGGCCCACAAGGGTAGCTAGCCTAGTGCTCACCTATGAAGCTATGTATGTGTGTGTGATATATATATATATATATATATATATATATATATATATAAAACTTGACAACAGGAAAAGCTATACCTTGACAACAACAGAAGTTACCTACTTCAACTTCAGTGGAGGTTTGAATCCAAAAGACAATAGTAAAGTTGTAAAAAGAACACAAACTAGATGTATCAGTTTCTCAGAAAAAGCTATAAACTTAAACTGTGATGAATACTCATGTAAGTAAGCTAAGCTTATCTTTTGAAGAGGGAGAGTGTGGAGCAGTTGCTTATTGAGCACTGACCTCAAAGTGAAAGCCAAGACTAAGAAGGGTGGGAGAAGCTGAGCAGGCATGGCCTCTCTAAAGGCCTGGGGTGGTACAAACAGACAACTCTTCATTGCCCACCCAGTCAGATATGCAGATTCATTGACCCATTTGGGGAGGGCATTAACTCATTCACTCCAATGAAGCTCAGGAATTTTGCACTGCTTAAGGCTAGAGGAATATCTCAGTGCCATTCAGAATGACTGGGCTAAACCTGGTATCTTGACCCATGCTTCCAGGGTTGGCAGAAGTATGTATCCCAGGACCCATTTGAGCTGGGGATTGTTGGAATAAGGCTCAGTTTTGGGCTCTTCCATTGGCTAGTTTTTGTTAAAACTGTTTGAATTCACTTGTTTTTAAGCACTGAATTTGTGCGCTTTTGCATTCAGTTTGATAGAGCTGCTCCGAGTTTGGCAATTTAGCCAGAGACCTGGAGCGAATCTGAATTAAATGCAAGGCATCCACTGTGATCAACAAAAATAAGTATACTTTAAGCTTGCATTGCACTTTTTTGAACTGTATTTTTCTTAATTGCTGTTTCATTTTTTTGCTGTTGTGAATGTTATTTCTGCACTTTGAAAATCCTAGTACTTCTGTATTTCATAGCATAGGCTAGATTCAGATCTTTATCTTTGGAATGTGCAAGGAAACCGGAGCACTTGGAGGAAACCCATGCAAATCTAGGGAGGACATGCAGACTCCACAAAGAAGACACCCTAGTCGAGAATCGAACCAGAGAACCTCTTGATGTGAGGTGATAGTGTTAATCGCTGCACCACTGTGCTACCTGTTTGGTATTAATTGAGCACTAAAACCAGCCATCCTACCTTAAGTCGGCCCTCCTACACCCTTGTGGCAGAAGCGTGTAGCTCAGGACCCATCTGAGTTGGGGATTGTTGGAATAAGGCTCAGTTTTGGGCTCTCTCATTGGCTAGTTTGTGTTAAAACCATCTAACTTTGCTTGTATTTAACCACCGCATTTGTGCATAGCTACACACCATGCAACAGGGTTTAGTGTTGCTGTGCATAGATGTGAAAGCTTAGAAATGACAATTTTCCCTTGCTATCTGATAAAGAATCCTCCTTAGCTCCACTGCCTCTCTGTGCACAATGCAGTTGGCATTGCTACCCAGCAAGCAACTCATCTGCACATTCTGAGGCATTGACACAGTCTTCCACATTTAGTTTTTCACAGAATAGCCACCCTTGTTAGTCTCTCAATCAAATCCTGGTCCATATAGCCCATCCCCACTAGCTACTACAGTATATACCTGCTATAATAGATGAACAGCTTCCCACCATTTCTTCAGCCAACCTGATTAACATGGGCATTCTGAGGCAAAGCAGCAATTGCCTCATATATACTGACAACCACTTACACCTAGAGAAAATAAATACACTATGTGAAAGATGCAACTATACCATGAAATTAGAATCAGTCTTCTTATATATCAACAGACAAGGCATACATCAGGTTGTCAGCGCACACACACCTTCCCTGTCACACAAGAGAAGGTGAAGACACATAAACCCACATATGCAGAGATACTCACTACAGCCTACCAAAAGACTAGAGACCTCCCAAGTGCAAGCAACATACACATACTGGTACACGAACAGAATTAACCACCACACAATACAACACACATATCAGTGTCTCAACAATCAAGCTGCCGTTGCAAAACACCTCAAAACCAAATCTTCTAGTAATAGGTGACCCAATAGTGAGACACACAGATGTCCCCCTCACTTGGTTGAACAAGGAGAAGGTCACGGTCATCTGCCAGTCAGGTGCCAGGATCCATCAAATCATGCACACACACACTCAAGTTGCTCAGCAACAGTTACTGTTAGACTCTGTCATAGTCCATGTTGGTGTGAATGACTTGAGATGTACCTCTCTGGACTATATATAGAGAGAGATGTGACTGAACTCTCAGATTATGTGTCCCAGGAAGGTATGTCCCTAGCCCTAAGCAGCATTCTACCTTCACCAAGGATGATGTCACAATACAGACAAAAAATGATTGATTTCAAAAATTGGCTTAGCATCTGGTGTCACTCCATGGGAATGCAGTGTCTGTCTGCCTGGGAAGACATGGTCCCAGTCCATGCTGCTTTGCCAGAGATGGCCTTCACCCGTCTCCTCAAGGCCTTCAGATACTGGCAAAGATGCTTGCCTCCCCCAGTAGTGCCTTTTTTAGGCAATGCCCAAACAACAAAACTTCCAACGTAAAGAAATCCACTAAAGACAAACTCAAGGTCATGCTGCTTAATGCTAGACGCTTAAACAGTAAACTGCACATCCTGGAAGCACTCCTCACATTGGAAGATGCTGACGTTTGTGCAGTCACAGAGACTTGCTTCAAGGCTACTGAGAGCACCCTGGCCATACAAGGCTACAATGCCTTTCAAACATTCAGACCCCAAAATGAGCATGAAAGAACTGAAGGTGGAGGTGTATCCATCAGCATTAAATCAAAATATACCTCAAGACTGCTGAAACAGTATGACTCTCTTTTGCTACTCCAAGTCCAATTAACTATAGGAAAAATCCCCTTCCACATCATTACTAGCTACAGGTCTCCCACCATGAACCAGGAGAAACACACCACCTACCTGGACTTGCTAGAGTTGCCCAGCATACATCCAAATACCTTGGTCATGGAAGATTTCAACAATCTATCTATCAAATGGACTTACACGAGCAGAAACATGATTGCCATGAGGTTCCTGGACTTGTTAATTCAAATGCCCTGGAACAGTTGGTCTGCACGTGCTCACCAACATGGTGTGGGGTCACTGCACTGCCCCCTGTGTGTTGCCCTCCCTGGTAAGGTCAGACCACAAATCTGTTTCATTTGAAGTAAAGATCAAATCTGACACACACCCCCAGGAGTAAAAAAAAATGAAAATTTTCTCCAAAGCAAACTATTGCCTACTAAGCAATGGTATAAAAAGTTTCAAAGCCCCTGCCAATATAGACAACAATTACTCATATGCAGAGGAATACACAATTTCCCTATATAACCAATTAAACATATGCATTGACTTGGCTGTACTTAACAGAAACAAAGCCATGTCTTCCCAAAAAAAAACAAGCCACTCTGGTGGACTGTAAGTATAAATAAGTTATACAACAAAAGAAAGAAATTGATATCTAAGAACAGGAGGGAACTAACTCAACAGAAGAATACCCTCCAGAGCCTGAATAAGCAAATCAGATATCTTGTTAAGTCCTCTAAGGCTAGATATGTGTCTGAATTATAATCCCTAACTAAAGACAATCATAAGGAATTCTTTAGCTACATTCGAAACCTAAGAGAGAATGCCCAGATATGTGCCAAACTTATAGTGGACAGTACCATTCACACTGAACTTGAGGAAATTGCCAATCTGCTAGCTGACAGATTTGGCAATAACTTCATCCACCTGTCCCCACCTGACATACCCCAAAGCATTTCCGACATCCATCCTCCACTGAGTATCTCTAAAGAACAGAACATACAAGCACTCTCCAAGGCCAAAAACACAGCCTCTATGGGACCATACAACATCCCAGCCTGCTTACTAAACAGTCTAAAACAAGACCTAGTAGAACCACTCAGCACTCTCTTTAACCATAGCCTGAGAACTGCCTTTGTCCCAACAGAGTGGAGAACAGCAACAGTAATGCACTTTTATAAAGGAGATCCATAAACTGACCCTGGAAACTATTGACTCATAAGCCTAATCAGCCTTATTTACAAGGCCATGGAAAGAATCATCATGGACCTTATCCACAAGGACATAGGTGACCTTCAAACTCTTGACCTGACCCAGTTTGGCTTTGTCAAGGGTAGAACTTGTGTATTAAACCTGGTGGACCTCTTTGAGAATGTCACCAAAGCCCTGGATGAGGACAAAGCAGTACATACCTCCTATCTTGATTTAGCCAAGGCTTTTGACACAATCCCCCATTCAGGTATCACAGAGAAACTCTAGCCAACTGGCTCACAGACAGAATGCATGCTGTCAAAGTTGGAGACTCCACCTCCACCTAGACCAGTTACCAGTGGGGAACCACAAGAATCTGTGCTGGGCCGTCTACTGTTTGCAATCTATTTCACTGAAGTCCAGGCAAAGGAAGATGGCCTGAGGCTTACCGAGTTTGCAGATGACTGTAAACTGGGGGCAATCACAGAGTCCCCAATTATGTTAACACATTACAGAAAGGGGTGACACAAACAAATGATTGGTGCCAAACACATGGACTAAAACTAAATGCAAAAAAAGCTTCATTATCCTCTTTGGCAAAGAAGTAGCCCCTGCTAATTATGATGTAGATAGCATCTCTCTAAGCTCAAACTCAGCAGTGTGAGACTTGGGAACACAGGTTGATGGCAATCTAAACTTTGATCACCATGTGTCCATAGTGGTAAAAAAAACATTCTACATTGTGCGTCACATAAATAAGGGCATTGTATCAAAAACCAGGGAGGTTATAGCTCCACTGTACTCAACCTTTATCAGACCACTAACTGAGTGCAATGCTCCCTTCTGTGTGTACCCCCACCAGACACCTGCAACAACTGGAGAGACCACAGAGGTTTCTTAGCAAGAGAATTCAGGACTTCCAAAACATGACATACATGGAAAGACTGAAAGCCATGTCACTGTGCTCTGTATCATAAAGGCTGCTGAGAGGCAACCTGTACCTGGTCTACAGAGCAGTCTGGGACCTTGCTCTAATGGAATTGCTGCACATCCGCAAATCAAATGTGAAAATAATAACTTGCTTTGGGGATCTCAACCTAGCCTGTGACATTAACAGAACATACCGGAGATGTAGATACATCTCCCTGCGATTACATCTCCTCTGGAATAAGCTCCCAATCCATGTGAAGCAGAGCTCCCCAATGACCCTATTTAAGAGCAACCTTGACTACTGGATGGGTGACCATAAATACATCCGTGGGGTGAAACATGTCTCTCAGGGATAAGGGCAATTGGTGCTGATCACAGAACTGCTCTGCTAACAATGACCATCTAAAGATGATCAGTAATGGTACTCAGGTTTTTTACATGGCTAGGCTTGTAAAGGGCCTAGGGCCATTGGCCTAGTAACCTCCTATGAACCTATCAGACAAGTGCATATCATGAAACAGAGCTGTCGCCCTTTGAGGAATGACTGGCTACTTGAGCATGACTGGAGCAAGGCTTGATAGCTAGAAGGGGTACCCAACCAAAAAAAGAAAATAAATGTTTCCTTGGTGAGCCAGAATGAGCTGCCTGATGGCAATGTTACCATACAGTCAGGGAAGGGGTGTGTTGATACTGGAGAGATATTATCCTCTTCTGGACAATATTTTGTGTGTGTGCTCATGCACGTGTGTCTGTGTGCAAAATTATATAGGATCATAGATTAGTACTAGGCTAACTGCCCTTGTGGGCCATTTTAACCTAGCCAAGTACCCCATGTGAGACTCAAACCCTGCATCTACTGTCTGTAAGGTAAACACCTAACCATTATGCCAACCTCCATTCCACATAGGTAATTAGTAGGCTAATGACTCTGGGGTCCTTTTTAAGCCTAGCTGTGCTGTTCCCAAAGAGGAGAATTAAACTTTGTACCTTGTATCTGCAAGGTAATCACTTTAACCATTATGCCATCCTCCAGCTATATAGGACAGGTTTCATCTACACTTGGTACGATCACACTAGAAGGCATTGGGCTCATTTCAAGGTGGATGTAATCCTTGGGGCTAGTAATTATAACTGAATATGCAACTGTGCAGTGTGAAGCTTGTTTGGGTTATATAAGGCAGCAGTAAACATCTTAAGGCCAGTCGCCCCTCACTTATTATTTGATGGTAATAGTGCAGATCCACAGAATGTATTTCTGACTGTCACAACAATTTCTGTGGGGGGGGGGGACAAAGATATAACCCTAGAAAGATACTGGAGTCCTTCAGAGCAAAGACTAACAGAATACTACAGAACTTAATACTGAAGGAAGCAACTTCCTCTGAGGGTTTTATACTTTAGATGGCAGCTATAGAGGAGGAGGGGAAGGCAGGCTGTCTGACTGATGATGTAGGTAGAAAGAAGAGTCAGTGACTCAGCCCGACTGCAAGACCATTTGTATTTCTAGGTAAGAATGGTTAGGAAAAAAAATCACAGCGGGGCAGGAATTTGAGGAACTGCAGAGAGACCCTTGACAACTGCATACATCATTATATTCTTTTCGGTTCTTTACTTCATGTCATGGGTTATGATGGAGAGTTTTGCTTCATGGGGTTCAATTAGCAGTTGAAAAACTAGAACAGATCTCAGTACTTTTCCTTGAATGGGGGACTGCAAATTCATTTGGAGTAAAGAAACCCTACATTAGTGTGATGACCTTTATCTGAAAAGGAAACTGAGATCATAAATGACATATCCAAAAATGTTTTGTTAGCATGCAGTTAGCTGGTGGGCAGAGAAAAGTCTTAGGGAACTACTGGCTCCCCTTTAAAGATTCAGGGTACCAAGTGATGCATACTTAACCATTGGAAACATAAGCAGAAGGAGAAAAGATATTGGACCCTGTATATGGATGGAGCACAAAAGAGAAGGGTTGATCATAATTGCTAATGTCCATAATGCAAGTAAAATATCTGTTCCGTTATCTTTAATGAAGGAATACTATAGCTTAACATTGTGGGATAATTAGAACCATGCCTTGGACTTAAATATTTCAAAGTATTCAGTTTATGCAAAAAACAAAACAGATAACATAGGAAAGAATTTTGCAGCCTACATAACAGAAAGGATCAAAGCAACAGAAGAGATAATTGAAAAGGATGATAGGAGGCACAGCGAGTCACAAAGGAGACTGAAGATGCAGAATAATCTACCTTTCCAAACTATACAGAATGACTCCTGATGCTCCTGATGGGGAGAAAACTCTAAAACAGGATATTAATATACCATATGGTACTTGATCTGGCCCAGTGGCATAAAGGGATAAAGCTCTAACTATGACACAGTATACCCAAGTTTCACTAGAGACTTGGATGCTAGAAGAAATAGAGGGGGAGGGTGGGAGTGAATGACTAATGCTGACCCAGCTATGCTGGTTGGTGGGAGAGGTAGTTTTCTGTTTCCCAGTTGCCACCATGCAAGCTGAGGAACTGTTTAGATTACCAAGACTCATAAATTTGAGTCCTGGAATGTGGAGACTAAATGACCAAAACTCTAAAGACATACACTAAAATTGAGATTGACATTTTTCAGAATTTTCTCTTTTCTCTGAGGTATGGCATATATAAATTCAGGAGGTGTGGGGAGTGAAAGGGGTATTTCACATGCAAAAAAAAAAAAAAAGTTTAAAGAAGAAAAACGTTTTTCTTCTGCTCCCAGGGCCTCTCCTCATACTCCAGGTCTACTGAACCTGGCTAACCTCCCCCAGAAACTAACTCTGATACATAGTTGTGGGTAGTGAGGACATAAATATATCCTTAGAGTTGTCATACTGACTGTTTTGTTCCAAAGGACCTGCCCTTTGTACTCACCCATCTCATTCCAGGAAAAGACATGCAGTAGGCTAAGCTATTGTACTATCCACAATATGCATGTGACTCATTCATAGTCCTGCTGTCACTGAGGACAGTGCCCCATGTGTCCCCAGCTCTATGGGGTTAAATGTAAGGCTGCATACAAACACATGCCCAACCCACCAGAATGGACAGAACCATCCTCCTTGTCTGCACTGTCAAGCACCCAAGCCATGATTTGAACTCAAGTTATCTGGGCTTAATCAGGGATTTATCTGTCAATGCTTCGTGTGCACTCTTCTGACTGTCTGCTTGATATATATTGGTGTATTTATTCTTCAGAATGTATTGTGCATTCCTTTAAGAGTTCCATTATTCTGTTTCAAAAGCTTGAGGTTGGTTATTTACTGATTATTATTAATGTTCATCATTTGATCACTGCTGCAGTAACCTTAGCTATATGGGCTTTACCCTGCAAAGGATATAACAGCCAACCAGCTTCCAAAACTTAAGAACACCTTCAATGTGCCTAAAATATTAACCAATTCAAGCTGAGATGAAGGGAAACAGTGGTTTGGGCACCAAGCCCTTCAGGGATTTATTGCTGCCAAAGTGTACTTCTCTTGTCTGCTTTCAAGTAATGATGGTCGGCTAACATTTCTCCATTGCTGAACACATAAGTTCCCTTGAGGGAAAAAAACTTCCACAGTATATTTATTTTTTTTGACAAAAGCTTACTGTAAGCTAGGAGAAAAAAAGTATTTTTAAAACTTCCAAGATGGTTGAGCACTGAGTAACAGCTTAATTTTAACTCTCCCAGTGAGAAAACAGAAACTCAGAAAAGACAGCCAATGAATTTGTCTTTTTGGGTTACTAGTTACTGACTAGTGACTGACTAGTAAGTACACTGTCTGAATGCCAGCAAAGAAGAAATGTAGAGCACTTGGAAGAAAATCAACCACAAAAGGTGAGAAAACACAGTCTGGGAAGAATCCCACAGCTATTCAGCAAAAAACAATTTAAGCTCCAGCTTTGGTGCAAGACATGGTTTCCAGTAAACTAGAAGAAAAAAATAAATCAAATGTGCTCAGAACTAATTAAAATAAATGAAATGTTGAATGAATATGTCAATCCAAATAAAAGGCTGGGAAAAATGAAAGATGTTTTTAACATATATTCAAATGAACTGATAAAACTGCAAAAAAAATCAAAGGTTGAAATGAAGAAAATGTTGAGTATAACACTGCTCAAAAAGAGATGTTTCAAAAATTAGTAGAGTTAGAAGACATAGCACAAAGGCAAAACCTGAGATTTTCTTCTGTACCAGAGAAACTGATAGGAACAGACTATATTAATTTTATGAAAGAACAAATAAGCAACTAGACTACTATTCCATAGCAGGAGTTGTTAATCGAAAGGACGCATCATGCATATGCTCCAAACCTGGCTATGAGAAAGCAGCCAAGACCTGTATTAGTAAAGATGCAATCCTACCAGTAGAAACAGTTGATTCTGCAAAACTGTAGTAGAAGGGTAAAGTACTAAAAGATAGAAACTGTGGAGTATTTGTGGAAAATTATTATTCACTGTACATCAGGCAGAAGAGGAGCAAATTTATTCCAGAATTCAGGGAATGTCAGAAGGCAGGTGTGAGATTCAGGCTGCTTTATCCAACTATCTTCAGAATATTTTTTTTTCCTGGGGACCAAAGTAATTTTTGATGCAGAACAAAATAAGGTGTAAATACAAAAGTTTGTCCAGCAAAATGTGAGCTATCAAATAGAAGGGAGCTCTGCTTCTTATTCTCCTGATAATAAAGCTCATAGAGACACTTTGCCAGTAAAACCTTTTCCAGTGTCCCAAAGGAAATGCTTGAGACAAAGAAAAGCACATGAGTTGACTACATGAACTGTGAGTATGTTGGAAATGAACCAGAGACTGGAGATGGGAGACAGAGCTCATCAGGAAGAAAGCCAGTAACACAGAAATTAATGAATAAATGTGGTATTACAAAGCATCAATCACATTTGTGAAATATGTATGAACAAGAAAACTGAAAAGATTGGACTGTCGTTGACTTTGTTAAGCTTGTAGGGGACTTAAATAATTTGCCCTACTTCATGTCATTAATGTTTAGAAAGACATTAAAGGGAAAGGAAGAGGAAAGAAAGAGGTAACTGTAAATAAAACAATTTTTGTTCTTAACAGTATTTTTAATAAAACATTTCATAGCATAAACTGCATAATATATAGTAAAGTATTTTCAGTCATTCTGTATGAAAAAATACTAAAGTAAACATGTGCCCCTCCCCTTTTCATCTTTTTTCTTCTTTTTAGTTTTAACAAATGTATGCATTGCACTGTAAAAAAGAAGAAAGGCTGGACCAAAGCATGTTTAAGTTGTAATCTTGGGTTGTTGAGGTGGGGGGTGAGGTGTACAAGTACACCAATCATGATATAAGTAGAGTTGACATGCTTTATCTTACTTTTGCATAGGGGAATGAATGGATTAAGGCTATTTGCTTGAACTAACAACAAGTTTTTTAGTGGAAGCAAGTAAATAAGGGAAGACTGAATGTAATGAAAAGTTTTCCAATAGCAATAGTTAAAGGCAACTATATCTCTGGTTATTATGTTTTCATAGAGACAGGCTGATAAAAGGCCAACAAACATCAGGATGATTTTTTATTTTAAGGCTAACAATTGTTTTCTGAAAAAATTCAAGTTGTTTTCTACATCTGGGAGATGAATAAAGATAAGACAAAAACAGGTAGTATTTAATGTAAGAAGGAGCACAGGTTGCACCATGAATCTTAACATAGATAACCTTAATAGTAGGTCAATTAATGCCTCTGAGTGTGGCTGTCAATCAGGGCCAATTAGTCCTATTAGGAGGATTAAACTTCATTATTTGAAGACATACATAGTTTTGTGTATTTGTTTTAAGTTAATAGATTATGGGTGTTCTCTGAGGGTGTGTTTGTTGTTTTGTTTGAGAGTTTTCATTAAAACAAAAAGTCTTGTACAATGTGACATATATTCAAATGGACATGACAAGAAACAACCGTATAAAAGATCAACTTGTCAAAAATTAGTGGATGTATGTATCACAAAAGCTGAAAACAGACATTTTAAAAAAGCTGTCATACATAAAAGGTGGGAATGATAAATTATTTTCATAATGGCGACACTTTCCACATTATCTTGGAATGTGAATGGTCTCATGGGTATATACAAAAAAGAAAGATTAGTGCATTAAGAAATATGCAGCGTGCAGATAGTAATATTACAGCAGACACATTTGGAAAAAAATGAGCATATAAATTTGATAAAGAAAAGATTTTAGTATGGTCATTCAGTGGAATATCTGGAACAAAGGAAAAGTGGAGTACTGATACAAATTGCTAGAGGAGCTCTAATAGTGATAGAAGAAGAAAATAATAACAATGATAGATTTGTGGTAGTAGGGGGCTACTGGCAAGGGAGGGGAATGATGCTGGCATGTATTTATTCCACCTAAAACTTCTACTATGGAGCTTAAGAAAATTCTGGAAGAAATAATCAGCTTTCAGCAGAGACTATTACTAACAGGTGGGGATTGGAATTTGGTTTACAACAGTAAGAATGTATAGGAGGGCAAGAACGGAAATATATTAAAAGGTGGTAAGTTGTTAAAGAATTTTATGAAAATGTTTGATATGGAAGATGTGAACTCAGTAGTAGGAACATGGAGAGAATTTACACAATATTCCCCAAGGTATAGCAACTGGCTAGGCTAACCTGAAATTATATTTCACAGGAACATGTGCATTTAATTGAAATTTTTGATACACATCAAATAACTATTTCAAGTCATGTGCCAATAATAACTAAGATAAAAATGCAGGGTAATGAAGAATTAATGAGGCACTGATATATCCCCACCTATCTGTTAAAAAAGAGGAATTTAAGGAATGGATAGTGGAAATTATCTGGGAGTTATTTGGGAAAATATACATTTCTTCAGAAGATATAGCAACTGCAGTGTGCTAAAGAGAAAATAAGGGACAACCTGGAAAGTATATGCATGAGTTTAGAAAGATTGCTGTTTTGCAACCATTTTTGATAACTCCAGAGCACAAAAACTTTTAGCACAATGATTCAGGCAACAGAAAGTACAAAGGGTTATTCCCAAACTTAGGGAGCTTATAACAAAGAACATAACCAGAGATCCTATAGAGGTATTAGAAATATTTTAGAATTTTTATGAAAATCTGTATAAATCAGAGAAATGTGGAAATCAAGAAAAAGAACAAATAGAAATATGTATGGAAGAATTAAAGTTGCAAAGGTTAAAGGTAGATGAGGCTCAACTATTAACAGTTAGGATAGGAGAAGGTAAAATAAAAATAAATTGTGCCATATAAGGAATATACACAAAAGTCTCCAGGAATGAAAGGTATTCCTGTCAAAGTTTGGAATCTAAGTGGGAAGAAAGTGACAAAAATCTGGAAAGTTTTGTTTATCAGTATATTAAAAGGAGAGGAAGCACCAACATACTGGAAAAAAAGCTGTGATAGCTGTAATATCTAAAGATGATAAAAACCCATAAGATTCAGCATCATATAGACCCATTTCAATGATAAACCATGATTATAAATTGCTTATGTCAATAATGGCTAAAGGAATGGCAAAGGCATTGCCAGGATTGATAGACATGGATCAATATGATTTTGTGGAGGGGAGGCAAACATTTGAAACATTAATAGAGCAATGATGATCTAGAAGGAATTAGAATGTAAGAAAACAGCACAGTTGTTGGTGTATTTTGATAGAGAAAGCATTCAATGGAGCAAGCTGGGATTTTATGAGTAGGGCAATGGAAGCATTTACATTCCCTGATACAATGATAAGGTTAATTAGGAGGATATACTGTATGAAGGCTTAGAGGTGAAAATTAAAGTGGGAGGGTTCCACTTTGATAACACTGTATTATATTTAGAACCAGTGGCAAAAAAAACAAGGGACTCAGAAACATGCAGCCACAAATAATGGGGAACAAAGGCCCAATAAAGGGACACTTTTTAAACAAACTTAGAAAGTTGATAGAATAATAGGTTTTGCATTAGCATGAATTTTCTGAAGGATATGAAGTCTGCAAATCAAATGTCTGCCATTATTTTCTGACTTCAGTCCTCAATGATTTGCCACTGATTTGCCAGAAAACTATAATTTTATGAAAAATGGACCAAAAATATAAATAAAAAATCTGGACATTCTGCAAAAATCTGGACAGTTGAGGTGTATGCTCATAAATTCAAGAATATAGTTGATATGGTAATCAAGAAAATTTGACTTAATTTGCAGATATTATTTTGTAGCTGATAAAACCATAAAAGGGCATATCGTGTTGTGGAACATTCAGAGACACTTTCACATTTTTTAAGGATTTAAAATTAATAAAGATAAAACAAAGTTATAATCGTAAACTATCTACCCACACCTGAATTGGTACAGCAATGCACATATTTATGGGAATGCGATAAAATGCACTTAGGAGTATGTGTTAAAAAGGATTCTGTTATAGCAGCTAAGGATATCTGGAAAGAGACTAAACAAAAGATAATACATAAACTGTGAAAGTGGAAACTCGTTTTTATGGGTATGAATAACAAGATACAAGGAGTGAAAATGTTTTTAGTGCCTTTAGTTTTATATAATGGTCATGATTATTTTTATCAACCAGAGAAGTTGTGAATAGCAATGAATAAAATGCTGAAGGGCTTTATCTGGGAGAGGAAGAGGGCAAAAGTCAAGAGGGGTAAGGTGATCCTTCCAATTGAACAAGGCGGTTTAGGATTATTTGATTTGAAGGGATATTTAAGAGCTTCTATACATAGCACAAGCAGAACGCTATAATTCAAAGTGGAAAGGGATGATAATGAAATGGGAAGACCTCAAGAAATAAGGACAGGGTGGGATTTTGGATGAAGATCTTTAAGGAGAATAACAATAGCCATAAAAATATTATATCTGTAAAGTATCAGAAAGTATTCTAAAAACTATGTCAACATGGGAATGGCAAAAGGAAATTCTGATGATAGGGATGACTGCATTTAGGGGTACAGAGAATAGGCAAGAGGGGGTGGAATTTATGGAATTTACTGGAGAAAACCTGGAAAGGAACAAATATATTGGGAGCAGATAATCAGAGAGAGAAAGTAACGTAATGGGAAGAGGCCAACAATACATTTGGACTGCAAGCTAAAGACTGACTTCCCTGTCAAGGCTTGATATCAAAGTATAGACAAAGAGAAAGAGATAGGGGAATCCTAAGTGAAAGACCAGCACTGGTAGAGATTTTAGTTGACTCTAGAACAGAAGCTGCTGTTGAAAAGAAATAATTAGTAGGGCATATAAAATACTGCATGATAACAACAGGAATCACTCAAAGAAAGTTAAAAAATATTGGCAAGAGAGACTGGATAAGAACCTCACAAAAAAAAAAAAACAAGTTTATGGCTCCCAAATATTCAACAGTCTAGAATATTTAGCGTTTGCATAGGTATTTTTATACCCCAAGCAGACTCCAAATAATTTTTCCTCAGGTAGATTGCAAATTGTGGAGGTATGATGGGGAAATAAGAGGTAATTGAGAACATATTTTTTGGGAGTGTAATGAACTGGCAGACTTTAAATATTTCTTACAGAGTGCTCTTCACTTTTTCCCAGCCTTTTGTTATTTGAGTCAATATACTCCTTCAGTGTTTCATGTATTTTAATCAGCTCTGAACACATTTGATTTATGTTTACCTCTAGATTACGGGAAGACATGTCTTGTACCAAGCTGGTCCTTGTACTCCTTTTTGTTGAACAGTTGCAGCATTCTTTCCAGTCAGTCTTTTCTCATCTTTTGTTATTGATATTCTTTCAGGTTCTCTGAATTTCTTTTTTGTGCTGGCATCCAGGCAATGCACTTACTAGCAACTTACTGAAATTTACCCAAAAAGACAAATTCACTGGCTCCCTTTTCTGAGTTTCTGTTTTCATACTGGGGGAGCTGAAATGAAGTTGCTACTCAGTGTGCAGCCATCTTGGAAGGCAAGATAGAACCACTCTTGTCTGTCCTGGGAGAGGAAACAGGAAAGTTTTCTCTATTGTCTCAGAATGCTGTGCCCATCCCTGGGGAGCAATTAGTAACACAGTTGGTCCCATTTTTCCTGTCAAAGAGAAACAGAAAACCAAGCATGTATCTACTCCTCCTCAAATTTTTTTGCATAGGAATAGTTTACTGGGACAGGCGCAGGGTTTGATTCAGACTATTGATCCTTCTTGTAGTTTCCAGTAAAAGAAAGCTGTCTCCTTTCCTGAAGAGATTCAAAATTCTGAACCTGAACAGGAGAATGCCAGGATGGAGTTAGGATTTCTTCCTCATATTTCTGATTCAGACTCAGAGGAGAGGTCAGTTTCTGATTCTCCCTGTGAGAGTTTTTTATTCTCTGATACTTTGCTAGAATGTCTCTTTGTTTTCAGTAGGAGAACAATGACGTTTCTCAATTCTCAGAAAATACTTCAGTTTTTACAGAAGGATTTTTTTAGAATCTACACCCATTCCTCCTCCTTTCCTGTCTGCTTTACAGGATGTGTATCTTACTGCCTGCAGCTTTCCTGATAGTCAGCTACCTGTCGCTAAAACATAAGCTAGGCTGGATGAAGTTCCTCAGTCATTTACAGTTTTAAACACTAATCCCAAACCTGACCCAGCAGCTATAGCCTTAGTTGATTCCTCTGATGCTAAGCATTTAGTTAATTCTAATCCTACTCTTCTAATAACGATGGGAAAATTATTGACAACTATGGGAAAATGTGTATACTTCTGTACTTTGATTTTCAGATGTATGAATTGTTAAAGTTTTTTTATATGACAAATTGTGAAAATATGAGGAATGCTTATATACGGTTTCTTCTTGTGAATAAAAATCTGCTTTAAATTACTTTGTTTCTTCTGTTACACACGTCACTACTCATTGTTTGCAGTGTGCATGACTCCTTTGATACTTCTTTCAGGATTATTGCCTCTGCTACTGTTTTCAGGAGGCTTGCCTGTCTGCCTTCTCAGAACCTCCCAGATGATGTAAAAAAGATTTTAAATTCTGCCTTGGCTAGAGATTTAGTGTTTGGCCCCTCTGCTGCAGAGGTGATAAAAAAGTGGGATGGATAGGTTACAGCTGATCCAGGGAATCTCTTTTAAGATTTTTCAGCCCTCCTTTTCCAAATTGTTCAAGGAATTTTCTTTCTCGTCATCCAATTTTGGCAAAAAAAAAAAAAAGAACCAGAATAGAATGCAGGTAAACAGTCAATTAAGAAGAAATGACAAGGAGGTTCCAAAAAAGAAGTCTCAAACCTTCCAGAACCAAGGACAGTACAAGTCTGAATGACTATTCAAGGGACCTTGTGAACCCCTCCCACCCTGGCTCCTTTTCTTTCCAGAAAGTCTGAAGCTCTATTTTTCTCTTTGACAACAGATTGTTTCAGACAAATGGGTTCTGAAAATCGTGTATCAAGGTTACAGATAACATTGGAGGAAATTTCTCCTCTCCAGGGGGTTCATTCTTCATCCTGCAGATCAGACTCCACTTTTGTATTTTTTGTTTCCATTTGTTCTGCACCATATGCTGTCTCAAGCAATGATAGAACCACTTAATCCTTCCCAGATGGGGAATGAGTTTTATTCAAGAATGTTCCTAGTGCTAAAGAAATAAAACGCTTGGAGACCATTTATGGATCTTTATTTCCTAAACCTGTAAGTGATAGTAGCCAAATTCAAAATGTTGTCACTTCACATATTATCCCTTCTTCCTCTTTCTTGTTAGACTTAAAAGATGCTTACCATCACATCCCTATTTATCCAGACTTTGACATTTCTGAAGATTTTATGTGTCTAGATCACATTATCAGTTCTCCTCCTTACGTTTTGGACTATCCACTGCACCAACAGTTTTCACAAAATGTCTAGCTCTGATTATAGCTCATTGTAGACTACATGGTATCAACATTTTTCCACATTTAGATGACCTGCTTATCTTTGAAGAGTATTTTTCAAGGTGTCAGGAATCTCTCTCTTAGGTGAGAGGTCTTGTGCACAAACTGGGATTCCAAGAGAATATTCAAAAGTCTCTCTTGACTCCTTAACACAAGACTGAGTTCCTGGAATGTCAGCTAGACTCATCAGTTCAAACAGCTTTACTTCTATGGGAAAATAGATCTTTCTTTAAATCTGTTTTAAGGTTTTCTACTCAGACTTTGGTCCCTGTGAGGGGAATACATCAGGATGTTGGATCTCATGGCATTTATGATTCCCATGATACCCTTGGCAAGACTCCATGTGAGAAATATATAGTAGTATCTGAAATATGTTTGGTCTCTGCATCAACCCCCCTTATCTTTGCAGACCCAGTGCTAGGGTTTGTCAGCAGTGAAATATTTTGTTGGAAACAACAAAAAAACGTTAAATCCAGGTCTCCCCATATACCTCCTTGCTGCAAAGCAGTCAGTTACCACAGATGCTTCGGATTTTGCTTGGGGAACAGTTTTCAGAGGGATAAAAGTGCAGGGGCGTAGGACACAAAGGACAGACGACAAGCACATGAATATCAAGAAGATGCTTGCTCTGATCAAAGCATTCAATTTTTTAATCATCTTTGGTCCCTGGGACCTCTTCAAGTGGTTACAGACAATACCACAGTCTTGTGTTACATCAACAAGCAAGGGAGATCAAGTCCATACCCCCTTTGCAGACTAGCAATATTAGCTTGGGCTATAGCTTCAAAGCACAGTTGTGCTCTACAGACATCTTATATTCCATCAGAATAAAATTGTGTGGCAGACAAACTGAACAGGAGCAGGGTAGACTCTCTTGAATAGAAATTAGATTGGGGGGGGGGTCTTCCAAGATTTTATCCATCTGTGGGAAATTCCTCAAGTAGACCTCTTTGCCTCCTCTCTGAACAATCAATTGCGAAAATTATGTTCCAGTATTCTATGCAAAAAGGCCTGGAAGACAGACCTCTTTTCTTTCTTTGGATACAAATGTTCCTGTATGCCTTTCCACCCTTTCCACTAATATCCCGGGTACTTCTGAAGATTCAGAAGAAATCCTCTAAGATTATTGTGGTGACTCCCTTCTGGCTCAGGCAACTGTGGTTCTCTCTTCTTTTGGAAATGGCCAGGGCCAATTATCACAAGCTTCTTCATGGACTGCATCTACTCACACAAGGCTAGAGGTGTTTGATACACCCTGACATCAATTACCTTCAACTGACTGCCTGGATGGTAGGGTCTTAATTCCTTTTAGGGACCTGTTTTCTGAGGGTGTGCAGCAGGTACTAATGGAGGCAAGAAAGCCTGGTACTAGAAAATCATATATTAGTAAATTGAAAAGGTTTTCTAGTTGGTGCTATCAACATAACCAGCACTCATTCAGGGCTAATTGTTCTGTGATTTTACAACATTTGTGCTAGCTACTATCCCATGTTCTTTCTTATTCCTCAATCAAGGTTCACTTAACCATTTCAGCACATCTTCCTTGTGGGCACAACTGCACAACAAATAACAACCTTGCATTACATACGCGCATAACATAACCAATGAGGCAGTCTACAATCACTGCATGGTCCATAGGCAGAGAGAGAAATCACTGGTTTCAGTATGCACCAAATTCTTGAGTTTGAATGTTAAGCGAGTAACTAAATAGGACATGTACAGTCCAAATGTTCTGTGCCTCAGTCAATAAAATGTTAAATCCAGGACAAACTACATAGCCAACACCAAGCACACAGAAACAAAATGATACCATATCCAAGTAATTCAATACCCACTTCATACAGACTGTACAGTTATTAACCAACCAGGTGATTAATCAATCAAGCTCTTGATGTCCCTCATCAATCGAATAACCTCCTTAAATGTTTCTCCTTCCAACTTATTCCCACAGATACTATCAAAAAATACCTCAAAAAATGAAACCTGCTACAACTGCCCCTGATAATCTAGATGGTGAATATCTTAAAGGAGCAGCTAAAGTTATTGTGTATCCAGTTTCAGTTCTGATAAATTGATCTATATCTGAAAATAAAGTCCACCACTATGGACAAAAATCCTTCATTATTCTACACAAGAACAGAATCCATACAGATCTTTCAAGCTATATTCCAATTGCCATCTTATCACCCCTATCAAAAATATTAGAAAATATATTTATACTCATCTTTTCAACTATCTAATAGATAACCAACTTCTGTCTTCAACTCAACACAACTACTGCTTTGCCGAATGTTGTTTAATTCTGGCAACAACCATAAGAAATGCCAGAAGCCTAGTGTCTACCATCTTACTAGACTTAAAAAAGCTTTTGATACTGTTTCTCAACAGAAACTCTTGCATAGACTCTCATCCTTAGGACTCGCCAACTCTTCACTGCAGTGATTCCTTACCTACTTCTCAAACAGAGCACAAACAGTTAAAAAGAAAAAATGATTTCTCCACCTCCTTGCTGGTACCTATTAATGTCCCACAAAGATCTATACTTTTCAACATATTCATCGATTACCTCTATTC
Source organism: Protopterus annectens (assembly GCF_019279795.1). Lineage (NCBI taxonomy): Eukaryota > Metazoa > Chordata > Ceratodontiformes > Protopteridae > Protopterus > Protopterus annectens. The sequence goes on along the minus strand of NC_056726.1, from coordinate 1,575,012,477 downwards.
GTCTATAAAAATGGTACCCTAGTTCAATACATTGAAGACTCAAGCCCAATCTGTTCTTCCAAATCTCTATCTGAAGTCTAAGACCTTACATAACAATCCTTCCTATCAAATGAAACATGGCTAAATAATTCACAACTACTACTAAACCCTAAGAAAACTAAATTACTGCTCTTTACCCAAAACATCTCTACTAAAATAACTCTCCCTTCCCACTGCCATATCTCCACTATACTGCCCCAATCTTCACTGACCTTAATGTCTCACAGCTGTCCAGTCTTGGGCAATGTTATAATAAAATAGCCAAATTTGTAGTAAACTGTAATAATAGGACACACCTCTACCTAGCCCTCAGAGAATTATGCTGGTTAGAACGGTCATCTCACCTACCTCTTTCTCAGCTAACTACAATACACATACTTTTTTATAAGCCAGAAAACTGCCCAACCCTTAACAACTTAATACAACACCACTCACCAGTAGAATTTTATGCTGTAAGGAAAAATCACTAACCACTATAACCAAATAATTTAATAATGCAGGTATGTGCAAATAGTAATAATAAAAGTATGGACCCCATCCCTCAATTACTTAAATCCATTCAGTATGCAAACTCATTTAAAACACAACTAAACCTTCACTTGTCAAATCAATAAATCTGCTCTGTATATCTCCAGGATAAACACCACTGTTACCTTCACCTTGCCATGTCTTCTAACCATTTCTCTTCATTCAGAATCCTATGCCCCACAACCAATCTTCACCAATATCTTAATAGATTTTAGCATCTCCCAGCCATTTACATAGTTATGTGACACTGGTCACTCCGTACCTCTATACTACTAATTTAATCTTATGATAGCCATATAGTTGATTATCTGTGAACCCGCTTTATACCCCACCTCTTAACTACAATATTAATGTTTTTTGCCCTACCTAGTTCCTTTCCTCTCCTCAGTTTCTCTGAATTTCTAAGCACTAATCACATGACCTATTATCTATCTGACAAACCCATTAATACTCTACAAATGGTTAATTTTCAAACTCTAGCAATGCATAAATATCTTTTATACTGTAAAGGTTGCATTTATATTCTACAAATGTAACATTTTTTAGTTTATAGTGCTTTATGTCTATTTATGTATATTACTGAATGAGTGTTTAAGAATGTTTGTAATACGTTGGAGCATTTCTCCCAGTACCTCTGTTGAAAGGGGTTTTTGACTAAACCCAGTCATATAAATCTGGTAAATGAAAGCAAAATAAATAAAAAAAATAAATAAAATAAAAAATATTCATATATGGAAGGCTAATTTTCATAAAACTACTGAATTATAAGAGTTGCTATCTGCCTTTTGAAGAGAAAGACTGCTTAGCTATCGCTACTACACGTTATTAGTACATTTAACCCATTTTAATAATAGACAGTAAATGTTACCATAAAATAGGAAGCCCTGAAAATGGTCCTTTTTACAGTTCTTGGAAAATATTTTGTATGTCAATGCAAAAACAGTTTAAGCCACAATGCAGCTGCAGTTGGTAGGACAGACAGCACTACTGAAAAGCACTGAGCTGAGAGCAAGGTGGATGAATTTCTAGAAAGCTAATACCTCTGCTTTTCAGCTTTACATTGTGAAACTTTTTTGGGTGTGGTGTGTGGATGTGATTTATATATATATATATATATATATATATATATATATATAGGTTTACTATTGAAATTCCAAATCCACTTTGGTCAACCGTTTAGAATGTTGACCCGAAATGCTGAACTCAGAATTTCGGAACAGCAACCAAACTGAAAATGAATACATTTACATCCGTACTTTGATATATTCGACATAGCAGGAGGTGAAGTCACTCACCTTCTGCTATGCACATTAACGTACCATTACACTCTACAATCAATGGTATGTTAATTCTACTATTTTGCAGGGGGGCTATGCCCCACCTGCACCCCCCACATCCCTTACACATTAAATATATCAACTGCAAGATCGCACTACAGTGAGGAAATGGGCTAATTCCCTGTTCCTCACTGAACCGCAATCTCCCTGCACAGTGTCGAATGTAAATGCACAAACTACACTACCTGTTTGCGTACGTGATGTGGGATTCCCTGTGTTCAAGATGTGGGGTGTGGTATGTGGATGTAGCTGGAGATTCAGGTAAGTGATGTTTTACTAGGGGTTTTAAGTAGAGATTTTAGTGTGTGTGTGTGTGTTTGGAGTTTTGAGGTGTGGGTTAGGGTAGGTAGGAAAGATTGTGAGTGTGTAAGTGTTGAGATTGGTGGTATTTGTACGTATGTGATGTGTGTTTGTACAAGGGGAGTGTAGAATGTGTAGTGGTGGTTTTTATGTGTTTGTGGTTTTAGTGTGACCTCAGAGTTAGTATATATAAGTAGCGGGGGTGTAGGGGCACCCCCCCACATGGGGGGTGCAGGGGGGCTTGCCCCCCCCCGCTTATATGTAGGGTCCGTGATTGTGTTTGTTTTGTTGTGTTTGTGTGTGTTTTGTTGGTTTGTAGTGTAGGGAGGAAGGTGCATGTTGCTTGTTTGTGTGTGGTGTATGTATGTATGTAGGCAGTTGCGATTTTGAATTTCATGCTTTTGGGGTTTTGGGTTTGTCAGTTTTTGGCTTTACAGTCTCGAGATACTGAATTTCAATATTTCAGTATTTCAGGATTGTAAAGTGAAACTATATATATATATATATATATATATATATATATATATATATGCTTTAATCCTTTGGGTAGGGCAATATGCCTTACCCTGGGCATTGTACAATCTTGGGGTTAGTATATATAATTAACAGGGGGTGTGAGGTGCAAGAAGACTTGTCCCCAGGAGAAAAACTGTATTTTTCTGCTGCAAGGTTGATTCTTGGAACCTGTGCAGAAACATGTCAACATTTTGAATATCAATATTCTGGCTTTTCAACTTAAAGGAAATACATCTCTCTATATAAGTTTGCATATATTGCTGTCAGTCATTTGTTTTCTAGGTCTGTACTTGTCCAATGCTGTGACATGGTATATACATGTCAAATAAATGACTGCATCATAATTCCATATCATACTGATAAATAAACATATAGTCTGCTATAGCTGAATACATATTTTCAAAAACTGTGAAAATCTTGCATCCACTTTAACAGATCTAGAATTCTTCTACAAAACATTTCCATTTTTTAGGAAATTCCATTTTATTTAACCCGAGTTTTGTAACAGAGTCTTTAACAATAAATGCAATAACAATAATCAAAATGAAGTTACTTTCTGACAAATTCATCAATTGTAATGTAGAATAACTAAAGGCCAAGAAAGGTTTTTATTATCTTGAATTTTTTTAAAGTCTTATAAATTCTGAAAACACCAACTTCACGTATATGGTCTGACTGGGAAATTTAAGATGGAAGTTGACAGTTTTTTTAAGTTAGCTGTGGAAGAAGGTACTTTTACTAAACAGGTTTTAAATCAAATAAATGTAAGAAGTCCACAGATGCAATATTTCTATACATTGCCTAAAATCTGTAAGAACGCAACAAATACACAAGGGCACCGTTTGTAGTTTCTGGTTTTGGGTCATTTACTGTACCCCTTTCAGCTTTTTTTATATTTTATTTGAAACCACCTGTTGCTTATTAGAGAATTACTGATACTACTCTGCTTTTGAGTATTTTACAGGATGCACAGATAGATATGGATTGGTACATGTGTACTTTAGATGTAAAGGCTTTGTATACAAACATTCCCTATTGGGCTGAATTAATAGCTTTGGAATATTGGTCAGATACATCTAATTTATATAGCCTGGGGTTTAATTCTTTTATTTTATGCCTTACTTAACATGTACTAACCAAAATGTTTTTTTTTAAACCAAGTATGTTATTTGCAGCTTATACTAGGCTAGAAGACAGATTTCTTTTTTAGATGTTTTGGTTGAAAAAATGCAAGATGGTACTATAAAGACAACTGTTTTTAGAAAGGAATTCCATAAACATTCATTATTATAGGCAACCAGCTTTCATCCACCCCACGTTATTAATGACTTTTCTTTGTCACAACATGATTGGGTTAAAAGAATTTGTTCTTCTCCAGATGATTATAACTGTTTTTCATCAGATTTAACTCAGAGATTCTTGAGTAGGGGTTATAATGGTGATGTATTATCAAGAGTCATGTAACATGCTGCTATCAAAAATAGGGAGGATCTCTTAAAATATTCTGCAAAATGGATTGGTACAAGATAGAGGATATGTGTTGTAACTATTTTGGGGGTAATATCAGGTCATTTCAGGATACTGTTCAAAAATATTGCAAAGTTTTACAGGTTGATCATGAACTGGTAGATATTCTACCTTTTAGATGCAATGTTTCCTATAGATGAGGCAAATCAATGCATAATTTTTTGAATCATTATAAAAGGTCCACCTGCTTAGTGGGAGAAGAACAAGGGTATTTATATGGTCAGATAATGAAGAGATGTTTTCCTTGTGGGTAAATTTTTGGCATGTAAAATTATCAATAAGAGTAAAGAATTTCAATCAGCCAACATTGCAATGGTTTTTGAACACAAGAGATCCATCACTTCTGATTACCAGTGGGTAATATATGTATACACTTGTTGTTGTTGTTTCTGCCTTCTATGCAGGTAATGTGTCAACAATTTATGACATGTATTTTTGAACATGCCATTGATATTACATGCCACAAAGAATCCAGTGTTCTTTCTAAACATATTTCTAAACATCCCACAACTGAATTTACATTTGTTGGCAAGGATATAATTATTGGTAATGGTTAATAAATGGAGTTGGAATAACATTCTTATCAAAAAAAGAGCTTTTTTGAATTACAAAATTGGGTGCATTATTTTCACCTGCTTAAATGAATATTATTAAATACTTTTTTGCATGATTTTTAATATATTTTTCAAACAAAATGTATAGGTTTTTATAATATGTGAGGTCATAGGGATATGTATATTTTATTGGCTTTCTTTTGTCATGTGAATAAAGCATACTGAGGAAGGATAAGGCCGAAACTGGTACATGCCTGAGTTCACCTTCATTAAATAAATCATAATATTTCGGCATTATTGTGTGCTTGCTATAGTTGTTTTAGTTCTTTTATATTCTAAACCATATGTTATTTGTATTATGGTAATCTCAAAATATATGTTTGTCATCCCCTTTTTCTTGTTTGCATACAATGCAATAAGGAGAAAGAAGAAAACCATACTCCATTAGGTTCACTCCAACATTGTTAGGTATTGTGGATCAACATGATCTGAGCATGATCATATTTAAAGGTGAATAATATATGGGTCTGTGGATTCACAGATGTAATCTGCATTAATTTACTGAAATAACATAGACCCTGGCTAGTTACAAAACCATGTTGATAGATTTAAAAGTCTTGTAGCAAGTGCTAATCTTATGAGCCAAGAACATTGAAAGACACTCACGAACACTAAACTAATGTGGGGGAGGGGACACCCTACACACCCAAGGACCTATGTATACCCACTCCAGAGTCACAGTGCAGTGGAGTAAAGGGCAAACTCCATTAGTGCTGAAAGTGGCTTTCATTGTCTTTGACTCACAGAGTTGGTACTTGCTAAAAGAATATCTACTAACATACTCCTGGTGGTACACAGATTGCACTGATTGATTCATGATTCGTGTAACAGAGGTGCAGGAATGATATTCCTCATACGTCCTGTTAACAAAGCATGTACAGAGTACCATGCCCATACAAACTGAAGGGGCACACCATGACAGTCTGCATATATACATATAAGTGAGAGACCAAGAGCACTAAATTTCAATTTATATCATATTCTTCTTAACTTAAGCATATCTACAAATCAGAAACAGCAATGACCAAAACATACTTAGAGTATAAATTCATATATTAGCATATGTTCACATGTTTGTGTGTTTAGTTAAATGCCTTTGCCTTAATTTTTGCACTAAACAATCTATAATAATCTGTGTATAAAAATGAATATGTTTTTGAAAAGTGTTCTGCAAGTAAAAGTAGTGTGGCATGTTTTCTGCAGCTAGCAAGCTGTTACGTTCATGAAAAATAGCCTCCCAAATGTCATTAACCTAAAACACTGAATCAAGGTTTGTTTTGTACTATCAGAAGCAGGGATAAGAATAGTATAGTTTAGGATATAATTGTCAAGGTTAAGCAGAACTGTAGCTAGCTCACCTGGTTTCCTGTACAATTCCACAAACTGGCACCTACTACAACTCAAAACAGAGGTACAAATGAATATACACAAAATGTCTTTGCAAGAAGTTGAAGACCTATGTAACAAGAAGCTTGCTACAGTTACTCACACACTGAGCACTTCAGCCATGACCACAAAGGCAGTATCCTTGTGGCTTCATAAACCAGTACAGATATTGTACTCCTGCATCATAAGCACCTGAGAATCAATCCATTAACAGACTGTGCCCAAGGCAGCCACCCCCTTTGTGTGCCCTAGTTACAACTCTTAAGTTTTAGTACAATGAGAAATAGATGTAGATGTTGTTCTGAGCATTAGAGAGCACCACCAATTCTGAAAGGAAAGAATATTTGTTGTCAATGTATCATATGGAACGAAACTTTAAAAATAGCATAAACAAGGAATTGGTTTTGGACTTATGAGTTGCATCCCTATATGACTGAAAAACGGTATTAGGAGATCTTGGACTTGCTTAAATTTAGTTTTCACATATGTGTAAAATCAGCAGTTTACACAGAGTTGTATAGTAAAACTGTGTAAAACAGGGTTGTTCATAGCAGCGAGGTGAAGTTTTCTCCTATCCTGATAGAGGAGTCTATACTTCTCAAAATTTGTGTTGTTTTTGAATTAAAGGATAGAGTCTTTCTGAAAAGACAAAGTATCTTTGAGTATTCCATTTCTAGTACCATCATAAAGATGACTGTGCATCCCTTTACCTAGCTGAAGTTAGCTTTAATCACTGGAGATGTGTACAGACTGCCTGAGGGGGATAGTGTGTGCTATAGGAGGTCCTTTTCCACTGCATGCTGCAAGGCTGCGATAATGTCAGGGATGGAGGGGAGGTGTGCATGGATAGATGTTAGCAAGAGGCAAACAGATATGTCATATAGATGCACTGGTAGCAGATGACTCTCTGTCATGATTAAGTCAGATTATCCACTCCGTGGCCAGGACGATTCAATAGTTGATGTACATCACTAGCAGGAATGACAAAACAACTATATGAAGGGGACATAAATGCTTCCTTATAAGGGGCCACAGCTGTAGGAGTATAGAGTGGACATTTGTCAGAGATATGCCTGTGGTTACCTGCCAGATACAGGGATGTTGATATACAAATATTTTGATGACAATGGCACCCACAACTGTTTTGTTTGGGGGGGGGGGGCAGTTGAGAGCTTTTTATATGTTATGAATGCGTGTGCACATAATTTAGCATTATGACCATTATCAATTACTATTGTTCTTTACCTATCAGGGTGGGTGGAGGCTTTGCTACATACTCTAGGCACTGATTTACCCTGTTGTCCTGACACTCTGCTTGACTACCTACAGTTTTGATTTGTATGGTAGAGGGACTGGTGCTGCCTGTAGCTATGATATTTGTCTGTGTGCTGGCAGGGTAACATCATGTCCAGCTATGTACAGTACCTGTCTTGACAGAAAGTTCAGTACATAACTCCTGAGGAGCAACTACTGAAAGCATTTGTTCTTGGCAATAACAATATGATAGTAGATGTTATATTCTGCTACATCACTGCTGATCTGTAACTGGGAAAATGGTATTTGGATAAATTTGAATCTCATTTCTCAGGCAAACAGACAAACAGGCTTGCATGTCACTCAGCTGTTGATGTATTAGGGGTAAAACTGTAATTTGCTAATGCTGTGCAAGGTCGCCAAGTCTTGAGGGTATGTAGTGTGGCTAAGCTCTGTTGTTACACATTGGCTCTTTGCACTGTACTCCACTGTGAAATGTAAAAATAATTAATATTTTAAGCATCAGTCACCATTTTTTTTATTTATCCTTTGTTGACTGGGTGACTGGGTTAGTCATACTAGACTAGTGGCCTCTTTTCAGAGGAGCTCTGAAGTGGTATTTGTACTACTACAGGAAGTTTGATTAGGGCACTGTGGACTTGCCCCACACCTCGGAGCTGCTGGATGGTGCCAGAGGGCTCCTAAAGCAGCAAGGAAGAGCTCTAAGGGCAGCAGCAACATGGAGGAGGAGAGAAAAGTTATGGGGAGTTTGGAAGTGGAAAGTGAGAATTTGGAGAAACATCTGTTCCATATGGAGCTTTGGAATGTAAACAAAGATTCCTGGGTAGTGGATGTTACAACTGAAGAAGGAAGGAAGTGAATCTGTTGAAGTGGTGCAGATAACAGAACTGCATCAGGAGAGCTTGCAGATGCTGTTTTGTTAAAAATAATCAGGCAGGATGATCTAGGTGACAGTTCTGTTGTTTCATGAGATGAGATGACAGATGCCTTTTCTATAAGTGCTAAGGATGTTAACAGGGAAAAGGAACGGGGTGATGTGGCACCAGAGAATGTAGCAGTTTTAACTTAATGCAGCAATAAAAGCAGAAAGTAAAACAGGAAAGCAGTAACAAACTGAGAAGGTGTCTGGTTTTGTGGCAGCAGATAATGCAGTAACCAAGACATATCCATGTTTGGACAGCGCAGTGGTGCAGTGGTAGCGTTGTTGCCTCACAGCAAGAGGTTCTCCAGTTTGATTCTTGGTTAGAGTGCATTTTGTGTGCAGTCTGCATGTCCTCCCTGTGTTCGTGTGGGTTTCTTCTGGGTGGTCCGGTTTCCTCCCATGTTACAAAGACATGCATCTGGAGCATTTCTCCCTGAGCCTCCGCTGAAAATTGGCTTCGTTCCGAGTCGGACATTCCTGGTTAACAAATAATAAATAAATAAATATCCAGCAGTGACAGAAACCAAAAAAGGAGAACAATAAACTGAAAGTAAAATTGTTTTTAAAAAGAAGAGAAGACCAACTGTGAGAATAAGAACAAAAATGACGCTGCAATAGGAAGATTTTATATCTGGGACAATTTGGTAACTGCTCTGGGTTTTAAAGCTCCAGAAAGTCGATCTTTTATGTATATTTGGACAGAGACTTTTTGTCACTTAAGATGTGATACTGATAGAGTAATGATATTTCTGGAACTGTGTAACAAAAAGGACATTTATCCATGGAAAAATGATTTGTTTTCTGGTAGTAACTTAAATGTTTAAAAATATATTATTTTGCAGTTTAGAACTGATGTACTAGAAGCCGGTGTTAAAAAGTGCTGAAGCTGTTAATATTGTGAAAGTTAGAGATGAGAGAAACTTATGGAGTGGAGGGTAAAAGTTAAGGACTGTTTTGAAATGTGAAAAGAACCTGGTGAAACTCTTGTCAAGTGTTATTTTTGTGACTGGTCATAGAGGGGCATTAATGATTGCTGGCCAGCCTAAATCATGATTCTTTTGTGAGGACTTTTCTCATTTAATTAATGATTGTGACTGGTGGGGAGAAAGGACATACATCAAGAAGGTGAGTGCCTAAATGCAGATTGTGTAAAACAGAGACACTAGGATGGATTGTCAAGAGCAAACAGTAAATAATAAAACCGAAGGAGTAAGAGAAGAAAACATGCATAAGGATGGACAACAAGAGAATGGGAGTGAGGGTGATCTAGGTGAAGAAACCATATAGAGGGGCAATGAGCAGAGACAGAGACAGAATGCATGTAGGAAAAGGTCAGGAGAAGGGATTGATACTAATATTTTTTTAAGTTCTATCCAGTGAAAAATCTGATTCTGAGGATCAAGGATTATTTACCCATAAACTCAGTAAAAATATTCAATTGGGAAAAGAGTTGTTGTTGTTTGTCTTTCGGCTTTTCCCGGTTAGGGGTCGCCACAGCGGAACTCCGGTCAGCTAATGATTGACAGTAGATTTTCACGAACGCCGAGGTGCCAGCTCAACGTCCAACCTTCAATGAAGGCACGCCCATTTACGCATGTCTTTCGAATGCCCATCCAACCACGGGGAGGACATGCAGACTCCTCACAGAAGGCACTCCCCGCACTTCAGCTGAGAATCGAATGGGAGAACCTCTTGCTGTGAGGCAACAACGCTACCGCTGTACCACCACGGATGTATAAAAATAAGAAAAAAATATTTCCCCTTAACATAAAAAGAAGGAAAAGCAACAATTTTAGAGTACTTTCAGTAAATGTGAACAGCAGTATTATTAATACTGTAAGAATGACAGGGATACTGGAACAGTGTGCTAAAGGTGATGTGGGAGTTATTCTATTAGAAGATGTAAGATTCCTGATAAGTGAACAAAGACTGCAAACAGAAGAATTGTGGGATGGAAATATAATGTGAAACTTAGGCATTGAGCATTGTTGTGGAGTGGCTGTGTTGTGTAAAAACAACAGTGAAAATATTAGCTGTAACATGTTTTAAGGCTGGAAAGGTTAACTGCTGTGGATGTGCAGTGGAGAGAACATGTGTATAGAATTATAGTTGTATATGCATATATAACTAGAAAGAGGAGACCAAGAATCTGTTTCATCATATGTATTAGACTATATGGGGGTTAACATGAAAATTATAACTGCAGTTGTGATTTAAGGGGGAAATGTAAAAAGAAACAGAAAGATGTAAAAAATACATGAAGTAATAAAATGTGGTAAATTAGCTGTGTGGAACAAAATCAATGGAATTGTAGAGGGGGCACTTGGATCCGTAACTGATTAATTTGTATTATCTGAATACTTGGGGGAAGCAGATGGTGATACAGTTGTGACCGTTTTTTCAGACCAGTTAGCAATATGGATGGAGGTGATGGAAGAAATGGAGTATATCAAAACAGGAAAGGGAATAAAAAGAATACATGAGAAACTATGGGATGAAACTGGAGAGTGGAAATTACTGAAGCTATCAAAGGATCATGCAACCATGAAGGACTTCTATAAAAATGGTCTGAATGGTGGACTGAATTTAAAAAGAAATATAAAAGTGTTTTTTTTTTTTGAATAGCAGTATGATGTAAGAAAGGAAGAGTAAGTGAAGTATGGGAAAATATATTAAAATGTATTACAGAATTTAGAGACTAATACAAGAGCGTATTATGGTATGGAAAAAAAAATATAAAATAAATCAAGGAAAATTAAGGCATTACTGTTTAGGCAGAGATGTTATTTACAAGGGAAAAGGGACAAGGTATCTACATAGCTGGGTAAAATAGTAAAGGAGGATATTAGTATAATCAGGGAAATGAAAAACATGTAAAAGGAGATGTAAAAAGATACACAAGAGCAAATTCTGGGTATTGTAGTACAGCATGTGGAAAATATGGATTCCTATTACAAGAACGAAAGTTCACTACTTCAAACTTGTAATAGGAAGCCTCACGTCTGCGAAAGTTCACTTTAACGAAAGTGAACTTTTGCGTAAGTGCACTTCACCGAAAACACCACAGCACAGTAGAGGACATAAAAAACAAGCTATGTCCTCCACTGTGGTGTGATAGTCACAGACCTTAGGGTTAGGGCACAGGTTAGGGTAAGGGGATAGTTAGTAAAGCTATCCCCTTACCCTAACCCATGTCCTAACCCTAAGGTTCGTGACTATCGCACCATAGTGGAGGACATTGCTATGTTCTTCACTGCGCTGCAGTCATCAAGGACCTTAGGGTTAGGGCACGGGTCATGGTAAGGGGATAGCCCTATGAGCTATCCCCTTACTATGACCCGTGCCCTAACCCTAAGGTCCGTGAGTACTGCACGGAAGTTCAGTACAACACCCGTTCATTGTACTGAACTTTCAATTAAGTGCACTTTCGCTGCAGTGAGCATTCCATGCACTATTTCGAATTAGTGAATATTCGATCTAGTGTATGGAACCCGGAAAATATATATTAGAATAAAAAGATGGAAAATAAGAGAGAATGGAAAGTAAAAATATTTCCAGAATAGTTAAGGAAGAATTTGAAAAAGAAATTGGATGAAGTACTTAGGAAAGTAAGTATTGATTTAGTATCAGGCCCAGATTGTATAGGTATGGAATGTATAACAAATTAATGGATTGGCAAAGGAAGTATTTTTAAATATATTGAAAGAATGGTTGAAGGAAGCGTTTGGTTATGAAGGCATTTGTAGTGGGATATTAACATCTATATAAAATAAAAGTGAGAAGAATGGAATAAAGAACTGGAGACCCATCACGTTAATAACACAGACTGTAACATTTCTATGAGAATAATGCAGAGGAGAATGTAAAAATAGATGAGGGATACCATGGAAGAAAGTATATATGGTATAAAAAGGAAGGGATGTCAAGAATTGTTATTGGTTGTGAAAGAAATACAAGTTAAAGGGAGGATGTGAAAGTTATGGTAGGTGATATTAGCAAGGCATTGCTACAGTGGGACATGATGCTTTGTGGGATGTTATGGAGAAATATGGAACAGGTAATAAAATTAGGAGAGTGTGTATGTCAGCATAACAGAATATGGGTGACTAAGTAAAGAAATATGCATGAAGTGTGGTATAAGACAGGGATGTCCCATGAGTGGAATATTGTTTGTATTGGTAACAAATGCAATAGTGAGTGAAGCAGCTTATAAAATGAAAGATGTTATATATGTCATGCAAAAGGAGGTGGTGATTTCAATAGTTTTGGTATACATAGACTATATAGTTGTAGTTGCTAAGAACAAACTATGAATGAGGAAAGTGTTGGTTTGTTTGAACGGATGTTTAAAGAAAATGGGAATGACCTTCAATAAAAATAAAAGTAAGGGTCTGGGTGATGTGCTGAAAATTTGGGGTATGTATTTTTCAATGAATGAAGTGTCTTTGCTAGGGATAAAATTTGGGAAAAATAATGCATTTATGATGCAATTGGAGGGATTGATAAAATAAATTAGAGAAATATGTCTTCAGTTGAGGATTTATAGATTAGCTTTCAGGAACAAGGTTTATCTAGTACATGCTGTATTAATGTGAAAAATAGCATGTGTGTCAAATGTATATACGATCCAAGAAAATATGAACAAGAAATTTGTGTTTTCTTTTATAGGGGTTTAAGATTAAACCCAGTGAAAACGTGTGTTGTATATGAGTGAAGATGAAGAGGGATTGGGATCATTAAATCCAGTTGTTTGTTCTCCTTCTTTAAACTTGCACGGAGTATTAAAGTGGCTGAAGGAAGAGAATGAGAAATTAATAGTGAATAAGTACAAACATTTTGGGAGATGAAAAAGAATATGTGAAAGAAGAAATTAAAAAATTATCAAGAAAATATACTAACATGGAAAATAAAAAATGATGAGGCAGAGGAAGATAAAAGAGGTATAATACTGTGATGAGGTAATATTATTATGCAAATCCATGGAAAATTTACCAGAATAAGTGATTAAAGTAATTAAAGTAAAGAAAAAGTGGTGTACAAAGATAGTAGTGTGTCAGGATTTCCTGTGGAGACTGGAAAACATAAGTTACCATTAAAGGAGAATATGCCATAAAGAAAGAGTGTGTGTTTATTTTGTGAGGAGGAAGAGACAGTGGAGCTTTTTTAATGCAAAAGAGTGGTGAACTCTAGAAAAAATGTTGTGAAGAAAATGTTTCTGAAATGTTAATGACATAAACAATATAGATATAGAAAGTGTTTACACTGCCTACCTTGACCTGACCAAGGGAAGTAAATAGTGTGGGAAGAAATAGCCAGGGAATTGTTATGGCTAGGCTTGTATAGGCCCTAGGGCCAATAGCTTAGTACCAACCTATGAGCCAAGGCATTTGACATAATACTCCACACGGGCATTGTTAACAAACTCAAGAGGTTAGGTACAAACCCGTATGTCACCCAATGGATAGCCAAATGGATGACAGACAGGACCCAGGAAGTTAGAATTGGGGAGTCCACCTCTACAAAGAGGCCAGTCACAAGTGGAGTCCCTCAGGGATCAGCCCTTGGACCATTCCTTTTTGGCATTTACTTCTCAGAAGTCAAGGCCAATGTCAGTGGTCGCTGGCTGACCAAATTTGCAGATTATGCAAATTAGGAGCTGTCATTGAATCTCACACTGACACAAATGTTCTCCAGGAGGGGCTGACACAGACAAACAACTGGTGTCAGAGTCATGGACTAAAACTAAATGTCAAGAAATGTATAATAGTATCCTTTGGGAAGTCATGCATCCCTGGTAACTATCATATTAACAATACACCCCTTAGAGTTGACCCAGTAGTCAGGGACGTAGGGACACACATAGATAGTAATCTAGCCTTTGATCATCACATGTCTACAGTGGTGAGGAAATCATTCTATATTGGGTAACTTATAAACAAAGGTACTGTATCTAAATCCAAGGAAGTCAATGTTCCACTGTATTCAGCACTTATCAGACCTATCATTGAGTACAATGCCCCCTTTGGTATGTACCTAACCAGGCATATCCAACAAATGGAATGTTCACAGAAGTTCCTCACTAAAAGAATACAGGGAGTAAGTAATATGTCCTATGCAGACTGCCTCAAGGTGCTATCGCTGTATTCTCTCTCCTACAGGCTTTTGAGGGGAGATCTATGCTTGGCATACAGGGCATTGTCAGACCCCACTCTGATGGACCTCCTGCATATCCACAAAATAAGCAGTACCAGAATTATCCATTCTAAAGACTTAAACCTTGCCTGTGATATAAATAGGACCTGCTGGAGAGATAGGTATGTATCCCAGAAACTACCACATCTATGGAACAGGCTGCCCATCCATGTGAAGCAGAGTTCCTCTCTAAAGCAATTCAAGTGCAACTTGGACAACTGGATGGGAACTCAGAAATTCATCCCTGGTTTGGCATGTATGTCTTTGATGCAAACAGGTAACCTGTAAATGGTTCATTTCCCAGGCCCATTCTTACACTTATCAAGGATATCATAACTTGTCAGAGATTTGGGGTGCATGGCTAGGCTTAAAAAGGCCCTTATTGTCGTTAGCTTAGTAAATACCTATGAACCTATATGAATATTATAAGAACAAGACGGTTGAATACGTGAGACTGGGAGATAAGAATTTATTTCTTGTAATAAGTTTATTTGGAAAAGACTGAATGACACTTTGTTTAATAGGAAATGTATTTTGGCAGATATATATTGCCAAACATTAGATTATGGTTGTGGAAGAAGGAGTGGGAGTCAGTTATGGAAGAATAAGAATAAGGACTTTATAAGAAAAATAAGTAGCAAAAAACAGAAATGTGTCTACATATGTGCCTGTAAATAATGTTTTTATGCTGTGTTTAATAAAGGAACGCTATTCTTTTAGAGCATTAGGCATGCCAGAAATCTGTCATCAGTGCTCAGAGAATTCCAAGATGGAGGAAGAAGTAAACATTACTGCTGGAGAAATTTTGTACAGTGCATCACAGCAGGATGAAATACTAGGTTCAGAGTTGGAGAGTGGAGGTTTAAATATAGAGGTATTGGAGAACCTAACTGAAGGAAGGAGAACCAAATGAAGATAACAAGGTGAGCTGGGGTGCTGTGATGGATCGAGTATGGCAGGAGCAGTCTGATAAAGAAGCTGATACTATGGCAGAAATACAGGTTACAGAGGCTGAAAGTACAGAGGCATGTTTGGCTGATGCAGTAATCAGTTTTAAGAGTATGCCTCACCAACTGGGTACTGTGGATGACATAAATGAAGGAAAGAAAAAAAATATGCAAATGCCATAAGGCAAAGAATAGGAACCCATATGTAACATGAAAAGGCAGTTGTCACCAGCAGAAGGGCAGCATCTTTGGGGAAAAAAAAGCCTGGTGGTAAGAATAAGAAGCAAAAGCAGTTCTACCGTTGACAGGTATGTCATTATAGATAATATTATATTGCCATTAGGATACTTTAAAAGACATGAGAGCTTTGATACATTTGGGGTCAGAAGATTTTTGTAAAGTAACTTTTGAGACTTTTCAAGTGTGGAACGGTTTATGGATGTAATAGAATAAAGAAATAACATATCACCTTGAAATGATTTTGTTTTTCAGAACTTGGGCTTGCAGTTAAAAAAATGACTGTGCAATTCAAAACTTCAGGGAAAACTTAAACATTTTTCTCACAATATGTAATAAAGTACATGACACAGAAAAACTATATGATAACAGAAATGTACAGATGAGGGTTGGTATGTATGAGCTGTACTAGAAATATATGATAGAAAATTATAGTATATTTGAATAACAGAATAGTAAACAGAAGAAGAACAATGCTTAGGTACTGGGGTCAGCCGAAGTTGTGCTTTTATTGTAGGGATGAAATATATTTGGTTCAGAAATGTATAAACAGAAGATGTGGGCAATGTGGGGAGCAAGATCTTACTGTTAGAAACCATAGACCATTTTGTAGGAAACATAACAAATCTGACTATTGGTGGTGTGAATGTCATGTGCTGCAAAAAAAGCAGGTATATGAACAAGAAACTGAGAGGAAAGAAAGACAATATGTAAAAAAATAATATTCAAGAAGATGTACATGAGGAAGAAAGTGAAAAAATATAACTCAAGGTGAATAAAAGAACAAGTGGAACAACTAATGGTAAAAGAGATTCAGATAGAAACAGAAAATAAGTAGGGGGGGTTAGCAAGTGAATAAGAGGAAGACAGTGACTCTGAAACAGGGGAAGAACAAGCACAGAAAATGAACTATATTGGATGGAGGGTGAGGAGGAAAAAAAGAAAAAATAACAGGAGGAAAAATATGCAAAAAAGAGAAAGAGGTGATACAGGCACTTTGGGACTCAACATAAAATAAGAAATGAAGTGAGATGTTTAATGGCTGCTGAGTGATATAAAAAAGATGACTGTATTATGTTTGCTGCATACAAGACGTGTTAAACAAAAAAAGAAAAAAAAAACTAAAGCTGATTGGGTAAAAAAAAAGATTATGTGGTTAGTAGGATATAACATGTCTTCTGTCAGGGGTGTTAATAAGATAAGATGAAGTAAAAAAAAAATTAAACGTAAAAATTGTGATACCAGGAAGGTGATAAAATGTGAGTAGAAGAAAAATGGAAACTGTGTGAGGCTAATGGTAATATATGTGTATACAAACAATTCAGAATTAAAAAAATATATATGTGATAGTAAGCATGCCAATAGTAATGACTGAGGACTTTAACTGTAAAGTAAGAAAAGAGAAAGGAAGAAATACAACAAGATGTTAAGGTGATAAAAGAAGTGATGCGATATGAAAATGTTGAAATAGAAAAAAAGCAGAGCTCAGACATACAAAGGGGGAATTTTTAAAACAGAGATAGATAATGTTATATATTCAGCTGATGTGAAGGATGCACAGATGGACTAGTAGTAGATTTCTGAGATCATAGGGCAAAATATGGGACATGTTAGCTGGTAATGAAGAAATAAAAGAGGGAAAAGAAATAAAATGGTAAATGGGATATGAGCAAAAAGAAGCATATGAAGGGGAAGGTGATAGACTACTATGGAAAAAGACACTTGTCAGAGTATTTTATAGAGATGGACACAGTGGTGGGTAATAAATCCAACAGGCACTGGAAGCAAGAGGTTCATACCACAAAAAAATGTTTATTGCACAAACCCACAAACAAATTGTACAGATAACCACTTTTGCCACAAATACTTACAGTCTTCATCAGCTAAATACAGAAAATGAAGCTACTATTTAAAAACTTGCAAGAAGTCATGTGACTTAGTCCAGCAAAAATTTTAAAGAAACATTAACCATTTTATACAAAATTACTTACATCTAAACCTTAAAAACATAACCTTCATAAATGTTAAATAAATAAATACAAGCAACTAAAACATCTAAAACACATCACTTAAAATATGTTTAAGTCTTAACAAACAGGAGATGGAACTCATACCATTGATGCCAAGAGCACTACCTGCATTTAATTTTAGTTGCCAGGCAACTAGGCAAGCTCTTTTTTCTCCAATAATAAAACCCAGAGACCACCCCTACTACTTTCAGTATGCTATTCAACTATAAAAAATTTAAAAACATGGTCAGGGTAAATATTATTATGTTTAGCCAGAGCATTTTTTTCATTATGTTTTTTTTTTTTATATCATTCAGATGTTCATAAATTCTGGCTTTTAGAATCCTGTTTTTCCTACACAGAAGCTTGGGCAGCTCTGGCATAATGCAATATAAACAACCCCTTTTGTTAGGCAGTTGAATTTACCTGGCATACAAGCCCTTCTCACATTAATAATAAAGCTTTCATCAACAGCAACTAGTTGGCAAATTTCACAATTACAACATCCAAACATTCCCTTTGTTTGTATGGAGGTGGGCATTTTAATACTTCGCTCTAAAAAAGATTTTAACAAGATACCTTTTCTAAAGACTATACTTGGTCATTCTCCCAACTTTTTGTTACCCCCTGTATATTCATTCAATACAGCCCAGTTCTTATTAAGTGTAGCTCTTATCGCACTACTGTCATTAGAAAAAGAAGTAATGAAACTAGTGGCATATGTTAACTTCGCAGGTGTAACTGTGTCTATACTGGAATCATGGACCACCTTCTCACCCTGGTTACCCTCAGCAGAAATGGGACCAAAATGCAAGGTTCTTTTCTGTATCTTTTTTTGTAATATATTATCAACAAAGTTCCCCTAGTAACCTCTTTTCAAGAGCATATCCCTTGATATTGTTACAGTCAGTAATATTTCTTCAAACAAGGTAACCATTCTTCCATTTACAAATTGTCCCTTTGCCACTGCTTTCTTTTGGTGAAGAGGATGTGTGCTAGAGTAATGAATAAAGTTGTTTGAGTAAGTAGCCTTTCTATAAATGCCAGAGGTATACATACATTTTTCATAGTCTTTAACTAATGAAATGTCAAGATAGTGAACAGAATCTGGCCCTATTTCCTATGTAAATTGCAAAAAAAATATGTTGTGTTATTCAAATATTGAATAAATTCTGTTATCGTAGCCTGGTTTATCTATCAGACTAAACACAAATCATCAAGGTACCTTGTATATAAATGCCAGTAATCCTTATATTTATGATTAAGTACAAAGCATTTTTCCCATTTTAACATAATGACATTTGCATATACTGAACCAAAGGCCGACCCCATGGCCATTCCTTTTTTCTGCAAAAAATATTGCAGGTAAAAAAAAAAAAATTATTATGCAAAACAGTTGAAAAAAGCTCAACATAAAGGTTCACCATGTCTTGGGCCACATCTGTTTCACTGTGCAAAAACTCAGCAAACCATTCAAGACCAATGCTGTGAGTAATGCATGTATACAGGTCTCTCACATCTACTGTATTCTCATAAAAACAGCTTCTCATCAAATTTCAGTTCATTACATTTTTCAAGAAAATCCCGAGAGTCCATACTTAAATGAGAAAATTTTTTTTTTTTCAAAACATCTTTTAAGTGAAAGTGAAGAAATGTTTGCCAGTGTAGATGTCACAGAGGACCTCCCATCAACAATAGGCCTCACTGGGGGGTCGGCGAGATCCTTGTGTATTTTTGGCAAACCAAAAATAGTACGGACCATGGAGAAATTTATATTCATCTGTAGAAATTGGTCCTTGCATAAGCATTTACAAATTCTTGCCAAAATAACATGAGTTTTGGAAATATATAACAATGTTGCCACATCAAATGAATGAAGGGGTATTTCTGTTTTATATAGAATAGATAGTAGGTTTATAGTGAACATATATATATTATAAACAATTATTTAGTAGTCTATTAATTCATAGATATATAACAGACTAATGACCACCGGGGCCTTTATAAGCCTAGTCATGCAACCAAACCCAATTGTGTCCCGATGCATCATGGGCATTTATTTGGAGGGGGTATGTTAGAAAGTTTCTGAGGTTACATGCTGGGTATGTTAGTTTGGGCATTACCGCTTTCCTCTGTCTATCAGAGACATTGGGGCCATACCTGGGGTGAATTTCCGATTTCCCATCCATTGCTCAAGGTTATCCTTAAATAGGGTTAGTGATGGACTTCACATGGATGGAGAGCCTGTTCCAGAGCATGAGGATCCTCTGAGATACATACCTGCCTCACCAACATGTCTTATTTATGTCACAAGCAAAATTTAAATTCTTAGATCTAGTGGTTGTGATGCTGTTCATTTTGTGGATGTACAAAAGGTCCATCAGAGCTGGATCTGAGGATGCCTTGTATGCCAGCCATAGATTGCCTGTCAGTAACTTGTAGGAGACTAAGTACAGAGATAGAGCTTTAAGGCAATCTGTATAGGACAATGTGTTTATATCCTGGATTCTCCAGGTAAGGAACCTTTGTGAGCATTCCAACTGTTGGTTATGTTTGGTCAGGTACAGCAAGAAGGGGCATTATAATTAACTAACTGTTGCATGGCTTGCCTGGGGTTACAGAGGTGATTTTTATTTCAAAGGAGACAGCTTTGTGGTCCAATCTCACCAGTGAGGATGTGACACTGTGGCATTGGGGGGGGGGCAGCACTTTCCCACATTGGTGAGTACCAGGTCCAATATGTCTGAACCTCTGGTGGGTGTACGCACTATCTGGTCAGGGGTATTTGTGATAATAAGGTCTAGGAATCATTGTGCCTGTAAGTATGAGGCAGTGTGTGTTTCCTAGTCTGTAGAGGTATACCTAAAGTCTCCAATGAATAAGGTATTTGGTTTAATGGTGAGTGTCTCCAGTAGGTCTAGGTATGAGTTATGGAATTCTAGGGACATAGATAGTGACCTATAGCTTGATAAGATATGGTATGGGACTTTGTCTATGATGATTTGTACGTGGATAAATTCCAGGGCATCGTCCTGTTTAATCAAACTGGTTATGCTTGTTGCTAAAATAGACTGAGACGACTCCACCTTTTTTTCTGTCTGTGTAGCTGGTGGTCTAAATGTGTGCCTTGTACTGCCAGAGTACTTTCTGTGGTTTTAAATAATGTCTTGGTAACAGAACAGATGTCTGAGCTTACAGCATGTGAAGTTTTTTTGTTTAGGCTCCTAGCATTGAGCAGTAACACATTTAGGTTTCTTTAGATTTTATTTGCTATGTTAGTAGGTTTGACAATTTGGAATTGCCTAAAATGGCTCTAAAGATGGAGATAAAGTTTCAGCCAGTATTTGGAAGCTTAGCGGAGACAGGTGCAGACCTTCCTTTGCAAAGTACCATGGCCTGTTACCCATGTCCTCTCATGTTGACAAATATTGAATCCCCCTGGAAAGACACCAAAAATCTAGTCAATTATTGAAGTTAATCATCTTTTGTTCATATTGTGGAATCATCCTTGGTGATGGTAGAATGCTGTACAATGCAAGGCACATACCTGCCTGAGACATGTTTTCAGAGGGATCAACAATGTCTATCTTCATATAGTCCAGGGAAGTATGTCTCAGGGCATTAATGCCCACATGGACTATGATAGAGTCATACTGCTACCTGTGGTGTAGTGACTTGTGTGCATGCATAACTTGGTGGATCCTGGTTCCAGATAAGCGACTAACTGTTATTTTTTTCTTATTCAGTCTGGTGTCCCCTATGACAAGAGTCCTGGGTAATGTGTTTGCTTGCTGCATGGGCTTTGCTCTTGGGGCTCCATTGGGTGTAGGTGTATGTGTATTTGTTGCTTTTGGTGAGTGCTTTAGAGATTGCTGAGGATAAGAATTGCCATTTATATGCTTAGGAGGTCTTTGAGGTTTGGAAAGGTAGTATCTTTAGTGCCTCAGCATAAGTTTCTTGGTGTGTGGTGGGTATTATGTAAAAATAATTATATTATAATCTTATACAACAGCTGCAAATAGTACCATGGATTATGTCACAAAATGACTTCTAAATGTCTAATGTTTGCTTTTATTATTAACTGTTATTTTTTTCTTATTCAGTCTGGTGTCCCCTATGACAAGAGTCCTGGGTAATGTGTTTGCTTGCTGTATGGGCTTTGCTCTTGGAGCTCCATTGGGTGTAGGTGTATGTGTATTTGTTGCTTTTGGTGAGTGCTTTAGAGATTGCTGAGGATAAGAATTGCCATTTATATGCTTAGGAGGTCTTTGAGGTTTGGAAAGGTAGTATCTTTAGTGCCTCAGCATAAGTTTCTTGGTGTGTGGTGAGTATTATGTAAAAATAATTATATTATAATCTTATACAACAGCTGCAAATAGTACCATGGATTATGTCACAAAATGACTTCTAAATGTCTAATGTTTGCTTTTTTCTGACTTTTGATGTTACAAACAGTAAAAATATTCTGGCAAAAAAATTATGGGAGGAAAGAAAGCCAAAAAGAGGAAATATGAAACTTACAGGGAGAAAAGTCCAAAAAAGATGGAATAGGTAGTTAGCAAAATAAGTCATTCTAAGGGGATCCAGTATCTGTCTGCCTGGAATGGCATGATTAACAGACCTCGATGCTTTGCCAGAGATGTCCTGCATCTGTCACCCCTGGGCTTCCAGATACTGGCCAAGGCTCTTGCCACCCCTATAGTGCCTTTTTTAGGCGGTGTTCCAAAGAACAAATTACCACCATAACAGCTACAAACAAATGCAATCTGAGGGTCAGGTCATGCTGCTCAATGCTAGAAGTCTAAATCTGAAAATGCATTTGCTTGAAGCACTCCTTAAAATGGAGAATATTGACATTTGTGCTGTAACAGAGACTTGGTTCAAGGCAGCAGAAAGCACCCCTGCACTACCAGGCTATAACTCATTCCACATCTTTCGGCCCCATAACTTGGACCGAAGCTCCAAAGGCAGTGGTGTTTCCATATTCATAAAGGATGCGCACACCTCCAGACTGGTAGCCCAACATAACACATCAGAGATACTTCAGGTACAGCTAACATTGGGTAAGACAGCGATTCAGGTCGTAGCCTGCTATAGGTTCCCAACAATGTCCAAAGACTCACACTCCACATTCCTAAGCACATTGGAGATTATTAGGGTCCAACCTAACACTCATACTGGGTGACTTCATCTACCCCTCCATTAACTGGGAAAACTACTCATGTACCAATACACTTGCCCAATGTTTCCTGGAATTCATTAATTCAAATGCCCTGGACCAGCTCATTCTTACCCCCACTAGAGGTAGCAGCATTCTTGACCTGGTCATTACTAACATGGGTGACCATTGCTCTACACCAGTAGTTAACTCCTCTTTGGTAAGATCTGACCACAAACTAATCATCCTGGAAATCCAACCCCCCCCCATGAAAAACGTCTCCAAAGCTAACTAACTTTGGGCTTCTAAAAATAGAATTGGCTAACTTCATGGCACCCATGCAAATGGAGAATAGTTGCATGGCTGCTGAATCATATACCAATGCACTGTACAAACATGTACACAAATGCATGGATTTCGCCATACCCAATCGAACCAAGATGCTCTCCTCCAAAAAAGGAAGCCAATCTGGTGGTCCCCTGCCATAAACAAACTCTACAACAGAAGGAGGAAACTAATGCAGAATAAGGTGAAATCCCAAGAATGGAAAAACCCCCTTATCAGCATCAACAAAAAGTTGAGATCCCTCATCAAATCCCCTAAAGCTAGCTATGAAAACAGAACTGCAGCAGATAGTAAAGACAACCACAAGGCCTTCTATACTTATGTAAAGAATCTCCATGGCAATACCCAGATTTGCTCTGAGCTACTGCACAATGGTACCGCCTATACCGAGCCAACAGATATTGCCAATATACTGGCCGACAGATTCAGTGCCAACTTTACCCCTCCCCCTCCCAAAGAACCAGTCACAATACCAGTAGATTGCCAGGCACCCAGTATTACTGCTGCACAGGTTAAAACAGCACTGTCCAAGGCCAAGAATACAGCTTCTATGGGACCTGACAATATCCCTGACCATGTTCTACATGAACTACAGAATGAACTGGCACCTCACCTGTGTGCCCTGTTCAATCACAGCCTCACCTCAGGCTTTGTCCCTACCGAATAGTGCATTGCTGAAGTCATCCCTCTTCACAAAGAAGGAGTGATTACAGACCCAGGCCCCATTAGCCTGACAAGCCTGATATGCAAAGCTGTGGAATGCATCATCATGGACCTAACAAACAGGGATATAGGGAATCTGGATCCCACACAGTTTGGTTTTGTGAAGGGTAGATCATGTCTGCTCAACTTGGTCGACTTCTTTGAGTCAGTCCCCAGAGCTGTTGATGAAGGCAAGGTGGATCATACAGCCTACCTTGATCTGGCCAAGGCATTTGATACCATTTCCCATTCAGGAATCATAGAAAAACTCACTAAGCTAGGCATTAACCCCTATATCACTAGGTGGGTTGCAAACAGAGCACCTCACTGGCCCTCTTCAAGAGAAACCTTGATGAGTGGATGGGAAATAGAAAATTCACCCCGGGATCACTCCAGTGGCTCTACTCGACAGTGGCACTGGGAACTAAGGTTGGGAGTCATGATGCCAGGGTAATCCTATGGGCTAGGCTTGTAAGTGCTCCAGAGCCATTAGCCTAGTACACACCTATGAACCTATGTTAAAGTTTTGACAGAAATTTATGACGAAAAAAGGCTTTTAAATATTTCTATTCAGAGATTTAAGAAAATTATTAGACATACAGCAGAAAAAATGATCCAGAAAGAACACTAGAACCTTAAGATGACAGGGTAATTGTCCCTGCAAGACTTTCCCTGAAATGCTTATGAAGTTCTAACACTGCTAGTTGAAATTTAAAAAAGTCACAAGAGGAACATAACATTATGAAGAAAGGAAAAATGCAAATCTGATTCCTCTTCACATGGGTAGAAACAAGGCAATGTCTGGAAGTTATGGATTTGTCAGTTTGATCTCAGTCACAGCAAACTCCTGGAATCACCTCTGAAGGAAATTTTAGTACATTTGGAAGCCTGTGAGGGATGATTATACCACACAATTTAAGTCAGGCCTTTATGAAGCTAGAATACAAGATTCAAAAAGGTGCATTTGCATACTCTGCTTGATCCTCAAAAGGAATTTCACATGGAACCACAGAAAAGCTAGTGAGCCAGTGAGGAAAACTAAGTCAGTCATAGGGTTGGAACACTGGTGAAATATTAGCTAGGGAACAGTCTCTCAAAATAATTTGGATTTCAGTTTGGTGGAATGATAGAGACCACAGGGACACTGGAGGTCCAGTCCTTGTAGGAGGACTGACAGGAATGCATTTTCCTTTTCAGTGAGTGGTGTGATAGACTTGACACATTAGAATGAGTGCAAAAGGATAGGTTGGCAAGACTTAAATTCTGTGCAAACAATGCAAAATAATTCATAATTCATAAGTTAATCACATCTCCCCCACAAACAAAAAGAGAGAAAAAGGTTCAAAACTAGAATGGAAGTAATAAACAGCCCAAATTATATCAAATGTCAAAATATGCAGTTGGTTTATGAGTGCCATCTCTGTTCCCAGAGCATTCTGTATTTCTTTTCTATTCCTTATGCAATGCAGTCACTTATCTTTCTCTTGTAGGAATTCTTATCTGGACCATGTTAATGAGATCTTCTGCTCAGCACCATAAGAAAAGAAAAACATTCTGTGTCCTCATTTCCTGTAGCTTCACACTGATGGCACATAACAATTGTGTCTGTGAGACTTTTATTGTAGAACAGACAAATAATCATTACTGCAATCCCAGTTCTTTCCTACCCACGTTCATTATCCAGACTTTCACATTACAGATGCAAAAGAAATGTCTGCATTCAGTGAAAGATGAAAAACCTAATCTTTCCAACCCTAACATGCCCTGTGAGATCATTAAATACTGTAGCAAGATCATCTCCTGATGTGTCAGTTCTACTCTGAGTTTTCACGACATCCCTGCTATCAGTCGGAGTCCTGGACAACCTTCACAGTGGCTGCTTAAATGAATATTGAAAATACTCTCAAACCCAGAGTGACTCATCTCAGGTACTGATCATGGCCATCCCCACCCTATGTACAGTACTCCTTCCTGGCTAGAGAAAGGAGCATTTCTCCAAGGAAGCAGGTCAGCTAGGGATACCAAACAGAAAACAGGCAGGCACAAAATGCCACAAATCTATGCCAATGTACCTTAGACCTAGTTCTTCCTAGAGGATAATTTCTCATGGTAGCCACTGCAATCCTTCTAGCAATTTTAACAGCCAAACCATTTCCTGTGTTACCTGAGACATGTGAGATGCTGTGAAGAAGCTTCTTTTGCCAGGTAATCTATCAGTAGTAAATTCTAGTCTGAAATTATATTTGATACCAGCATACATCTGCTAAGAGGATCACTAATATTGTGAGAAATTCAGGCTGCTGTTCCTTGTAAGCATCGATTCCAGCTAGTACTGCAGGGGTAATTCCCTTCAAGGTGCCTTTCCTTCCACAATTAGTGGATTCACATTTGGTTCAAATCAAGAACTGTTTCTAAGACAGAAACCACGCAGATCATATTTTGGATTATCTGTCTTTACTGCCAAGTCATTGGTGGAACTGAGATTCCTTGGTCAGCATGCTGAAAGATGACACATCATAGGTATAACAACATCCCACAACCAATAGAGATAATATTTACTTGTTGCCATAGCATTGTACATTTTGAATGGTGGCTTCCGCATCTGGTTCAACTTTTAGTGATATTGCCTTCAAAGCATGTACTGATGTGACAGTTATGAAGCACCAGCTTTCAGTGTCTCCTGCTCTACCCCCTCTAGTAGTATGAAGTACTGATGTCACAGCAGACTTTCCAAAAAGCACAGTTATACTTTTTGGGTCAGAGTCTGGTATCCATACTAAAACTAAGGAACCTGAGGTCTTTCCTTTAAAGAAAATTATTCATTTGTGCCCCTTTGACTTTTTCCTGAAGACATCTTTTTGGGAAGGAAGCCTGTAGTACAATTAGGGCTTCTTTTGTGCATTGGTTTAATGGGCAATTATCCTTCAGAACTATCACTAATTCCTCCTTCTGGTACTGCAGGATACCAAAGGAAGAGTCAAAAGACAGGGTTTGCAGCCATGATCATGAAAAGGGCAATAGATATTGCTAGGAGATTATCAGTATTTTCACAACTCCTCCCCACTGGCTGGCAAGCACAATGGAATGCCTACCCACACCGAGCTCAGGAGAGGTGCATATTTCTATGTGATAGCAGGGTGCAAGCAGTCTTTGGCTGGAATGAAGTTTGAGCCCCAGCCTTTCTCCAAGTGTGCTTCTGCATTAGGAGAGAACTTCCTCCTCCACCCCACTGACCCCAGAGAATGGCGAAGCCAACATTATTCAAGTCACTCCAACCATCCTTCTGTAGATGGCTTCTGCAGCACACAGGCTGCTCAATAAAACCTAAGCTATGACACATTAAAAATCATTAATACTGTGCTCTGTGGAGCTAAATCATTAATACTATGCTCTTTGGAGCTAGCCAAATGATTAGTGGTTCTTTTGACTGGCCTTGTCATCTCATCTCTGCCATTATTTCAGCAGTATTTGATTCCTGTCGGTGAAAAGGTGGAAGTCCGAGTCACTATCTTCCCATTGGGAACATTGCTATGGGGTAAAATCTGTCCAGCCAAGAAGTGCACCAGCTCTACGCTCTCTGTTTATAATAGGCCATACAGGGCATCTTGCCTATTTAGACTGGAAAATACGTTTTGCAATTATGCGAAATGTAGACTCTTATTAATTCTACTACTTACTATCAAAAAGTGTGCAGTATCTGGCATTCCTTACTCCTGACTATAATTTAACATTTTCACTAGTAATGCAAACATTTTACTATTATGTCTCTTAGTTGCTACCATCCTGTGGCTTTGGTCCAAGCTTCCAAGGAATAGAAGTTTCTTGAAAAAATGTTTCGACCAGTTTGCATGAAAAAGCTGCATGTGAATTGCAAGTTTAGCAGCACCTACACTGCAGTTGTGACTGATTCTACTACTTTACTATGAACTCCACGAAGATCTCAGACAGAGTTGAAGACCATTTAGAAGGCAGGTCCTCTTTGGCTAAGGCCTTTAACCTTATTGATAAACTTTATCAGTAACATAATGTTTCGTTTATAACTGAGCTCCACACTCCAAATGAGACCCCCCCTGGTAACTGCAGACGTGTTGCTAGAAGTGGTGTCACTATCTCCAGTACAAAACTGTCAGGTACCAGGTTGCTCTGGACTTCCAAGTGCACATTAATTCAAACATATGATCTTATCCACCAACCAGCCCCTTCCCCCACACACACATACACACAATCATTACTGTGGCCTTTCTACAATAACTTAGGCAAAAGGCATGAAATAAGGTATCTGCTTTCATGAGAAAGTCACCATAACATTAAATCATAACAAATCCCCATCAGAAATTGCAAAAGCGGTAACTACTTCCTTGCCTGGAAAAAAAAAACAAAAAAACAATGCAGATCTCACATTGGAATCTACTGACATAGGTATGCCTGTGGCTCCATTTTATATCCAGTGCGAGTGGTGCCTGTTCTCTTGATTTTTCTTTGACATTGTGTATAGCACATCAATAAAGTCAACATAGGGGATTTATACTGTGCAGCACTTTTCTGGATTCAGGCATCAAGTTCTTATTTTACTGGTGTTTCCTCATTATGGACATTATTTTAGTGATGGCTAAATTCATACAAGTATGCTGCTGTGGTGTATAAATAGCACCAAAAGACTCGTTCATAATGCCTACTCTTTTTCCAGTCCTGGCCCATGACAAATGCTCTCTCAAATAGATGCACAAATGCTTAAAGTGCCAGAATCTGTGACAAAGATCCCTCTTTACATACAACATTCTAAGAATTATGGAATAATTCCAACTATCCTGTCAGACACCAGCTCCTAATCAATTGATTTGCTGTACAAATAGGATAAGGTGAGCCATTCTGTTTAATCTAAAATCTGATCACATCACTCAAGTAGTTCCAAACGATTTTTTTTTTTGGGGGGGGGGGTTGCAGCTGTTGACCATCAAATCACTTCTTTAACTCCTCTCACCTGTTTGTTAGAAATATGGGTGAAGAGCATATGACAGTAGATCTATCATCCTGGTAAATCTCATGGGTTTTCTTTTGGTGAATCCATTACCCTCCCTCACATGCATGCCACAGTTGTCCAAGAGACAACACTAAATAAAACCATTGCAAGAAGTGTCACAAGCTTTCCCTGGTGACAACACACTCGTGGCTGAATAAAAGTGGCACTTTTTTAAATCTGGACAAAAAGCTTTTTTTCCCTTTTTTCATACTAGTAGTATAAACTGCATAGAAACAATTGCATCAAGTGTTCCAATTATAAGAACCCAATAAGCCTCCTCGCTAATCTAATAAAGGTTAATACTTAATTTTTTCTAAATACCTTACAGTGCTTTATTACATTATGGGCATTTGACAAAGAATGTGATTATATAAAGTGAATGTGTAGTTTAAAGCAGGATTATTTTAGAACTTCTAAATTCAGTATTTTATTTCTGCAAATGGAAGGGTTAACCACTGTATTCTATTAATAGCAGATATTGTCGAACTTTAAGCGTGTAGGCCTCATGCCTTGATTTAGGTTGTAAATTACATTTCGGTGTTAGAAAAGACCACTGCTTTAATTTTGTATTATATTTCCTTCCTTTTTTCTCTTGTCTTTCATGCTTGAATATATTATTCTTACTGGACCCATGCAACTGCTTTTGAAAAACTGGAAACAATTATTACGAATTGTAGATTATATTTGCATTGCATTCATCTGACACATTTATTTCAGAACATTTTGGTTTAGCTTTTCATTTTAAGCAATTTTTGTTGACAGAATTCTAAACATTTGTCCTTATTGCCACAGAAGAAAAGTTAAGCAACTTTCTCTCTGTTTAATAGAAAAAAACATTAAAGCACATGTTTTATATATATTCATTGTGCAGTTGGACACCATAGGTATTAAGGCAGGACCTACGGAGGGCCTTTTATTTATTTGTATTTGTTTTCCAGGGTAAAGTACTAATCTCCATGGACCTTCTTTTCAGAGTCAGCACAGAAGTGAGATGCCTGGTTAAGTGACTTGCTCAGAGTGACACATTTAGGCAATGGAAGCTGTGGGAATCAAACCTTGCACCATTGAACCACAGGAAATAGCTAATTAACAGCCCCTTAATCCTCTAAGCCAACTGCAAAAGTTGCCTTTGAAGTTGCATACAAACTCCTGCAACAGGACCAGTATAATTTATAATTATGATGAGATATCTAAATTTAACAATGCCATCACTTCAGCTGATCCAAGCATAGCAGCTAACTTCACTAAGGAGTTTTATGCCCATATCAACAAATGCATAGATTTAACAGTCCCAACTAGAGCCAAATACAATGAGAAATGTAAATGCAATCTCCTTGTGGTGAACTGACAAACTTTAGAACAAAGTAAAAAAACTTCTTAAACTGTACAGCAAGGTTAAAATTTCTCAGAATGTGGATAGTATAACACAAACAACTGAAAAATACTTTAAGGACTGGTTAGTTGAGGAACTACAAATTCTTCTTTAGCTATGTTAAAAAACTAAATGACACTCAACATTGCTCTCAGATTGTCCTTCATGGGACACCTCCAAAACTGACTCCATGATATAGCAAACTTCACACGCAAAACCCTTATTCATACACCATTCATCCCAGATTCCTTTATAACACCCACCATCACTAAGGAACATATTCTTTTTAAAAAAGAAAAAAACTCTCCTCCATGAGTCCTGACAACACACCTAGGTCAAATCGGCTTTCAATGAACCTCTCCTTAAATTATTTAATCTAAGCCTAGCTGCATACTATGTTCCCGAATCA
This sequence comes from Protopterus annectens, assembly GCF_019279795.1. NCBI lineage: Eukaryota > Metazoa > Chordata > Ceratodontiformes > Protopteridae > Protopterus > Protopterus annectens. The sequence continues at coordinate 1,574,981,642 of NC_056726.1, read as the reverse complement.
GGATGCACTTGCAGTGGTGATGCCCCTTCACAAGGGTGGCTCCTACCATGCACACTGAAAATTACAGACCAGTCAGTCTTAAGAGTGTGATCTGCAAAGTCATACAGTGTATTATAACCAATATCTAATATTTTATTAGAATTAACCCCAACAATATGGCTTCATCAAAAGAAGGTCATGCCTGTTAAACCTTATTTTCTTTGAGGGTCACAGTCATGCTGTTCATACAACTTATCTAGCCAAAACATTCGATACTGTTACCTCATTTCAGAACTGCAGGGAGACTATCATTCGATACTGTTACCTCATTTCAGAATTGCAGGCAGACGATCATTCAATACTGTACCTCATTTCAGAACTGCAGGGAGACTATCATCCTTATGTGGTGAAATGAATATCCAACCATCTGAAGGACACTCATCGCATAATTTGTGTAACAAGCGCCTCATCAAGTTGTTCAAATGCAACCAGTAAAGATCCCTTGTTGTCTGTACTGGGTCTTTTCTTGTTTTTCATCTACTTCTCTAAACTCAAAAATAACCAGGATATCTTGAGCAATTTATGTAATGTTGGAGTGAATGACAGCTGATGTAAATAAAGGAAAAAAATGTGTATATAATGTATTAAAACAATGTTAGCAAGATTTGTCTTCTTTTTCTATTAATTTATGTATGCCTATATCTAAAGGAGTCTATATCACAATGTCAAACTTACAAAAGTGCCATGGTGGTGCAGCGGTTAGCGTTGCCACCTCACAGCAAGAGGTCCTCCGGTTTGATCCTTGGCAGGGGTGCCTTCTGTGCGGAGTCGATATGTCCTCCCTGTGGTCACGTGGGTTTCCTCCGGGTGCTCCAGTTTCCTCCCACATCCCAAAGACATGCTGTAGGTGGATTGGACACTCTAAATTGGCCCTAGGTGTGTGTGCGTGCCTTCTATAGAAGGTTGGGCACTGGGCTGGCAACTTGACACTGTAAAACTCCACTGCCGATCATGAGCAGACAGGTGATCTGCTGTGGCGACCCCTAAGAAGAAGAATATTGAACCCTTATGTCCGAAACCCAACAAAACAGTGATTTTCTTTCCCCAGGGAAAACACATTGCTGTTCCGTGACAAAAAAAAAAAAATTTAACCTTAAGCTTAAACTGAAGTGGGGGGCTTCACCCCACCACACCCCCCTATTTAAATATACCAACTCCAAGATCACACCACAGTGGAGGAATTAGCAAAGCCCCAAAAATGGCCAACTGACTTTTTTCCCTGGGAAAAAAAAGTTGATGTGCCGTAGCTTTACAATTTTCCACTTTTGGACTTTAGGGTTCGATATTACAATGTTCAAACTTGTTTTAGTTTGATGTTGTAATATACACCCTATCTAAAGTGATAATATAATCAAGGTCTTTGAAAAAATTACAAGGATATCTGGTTAGTCACATTTATAGACTGCAAACTGGATATAATTTTTAAAACTACCCTCAGATACAAGAACGAGTTTACCATAGTTCTTACCTGGTGTATCAATAATGGGCTTAAATTAAGTGACAAAAATGCAGTGTTGTTTCTTTTGGAAAAGAGAGATCACCCACATTATTCAATATATAGATTCCACACTCTTACTAAATGAAAAGTCAGGAATCTGGGCATTTGGGTGGATAGTTCTCTCTTCCTTTGATCACATGGCGACTGCTGTCAAAAGTATTATGTATAGAGCAAATGTTATCTTTCTCCATATTCATCATTGCTCATATCCATTACACAGTACTGCTCCTGTTGGTATATGCTTCACCCATCAAACTCAAAGTCCAAGAAGTCTCTAACTAAAAAGATCACCGGTCTTAAAAACTTTAGTTACCAGGAGAGACTGGAAATCCTGTCCCTGTATTCTGTGTCATAGGCTCCTGAGGGGTGCTCTGTGAATCACTTACCATTAGATATCCAACTGTCCTTGATCTCCTATATTTTCCTGTAAATAACAATGTTTTTAGTTGTATATATTACAACTGACAAATGATGTCAAGTTTGATTTCTGAGCAAGTCTATGCCATTATATTCTCATATATACATTGAGAATTTTTATATAGCTATTATATTCTTATGATGGCAACACTAAAAATACAGCACTCTAATATAGAAACTTGTGTACAGCTGGTCACTCTTAACTCTTTGCTAAAGGCTTCTTTCCTAGTTTTTGTGGGTTATGCCTTAGGGGTTTCTGCCTGCTAGAAACAATCTTCTACATATCTGCCATTTCATAGTTAACATGGTATTGCAAAGCTTCTCTTAAGATGGCCTGCAGCCAGGAACTGTTGATATTCTCTGTATTTTACTGATGACATGATTTTGTCAATGGTTTCTCACATCTTGTCTCCATTAAGGTCTACAATGGATTTCATCTGAGGAAGCCTTCCAATGTTTTCCAGCCTTGCAAACTTTTCACCTAACTGGAAGTGGCATCTCCTTTGATTTTACATGCAAGATCTTCCAGACAATAAATTAATCACTCCTTTGAAAGCTATAGGACTCATTTGAGTCAATTCAAGAACCCAAGAGTCCCTTGAACCTTTTGGGCTTAGAAACACATATAAACTCTGTAGAGGTGAAAGTCACAGTTGTTGACTTCAGCAACATCAGGTCATATGGCATTTAAATAGATTGGTAGGTAGTTCCTAAGCGTGCAGTCAAGGAGACCACTGGAGAATTTTGGAAAACGGGGTAGGCTCCTTAGAGTACTGCATTTCTAGGTAACTTATGCAGTATCTTGCATTGGAAAAATGAATGCTGAGGGAATCGAACCCCTGGACTTCAGCTGGCAGCTCATTACCAGCACATAACTTTAATCCCCTGCACTACCTGCCAGACTGATTACAGCTTTTGCACCTTGTTCAGGAAATACATCAGAAGTGGAAGAAGGTGTCAGATATGCAATGCATGTGTCCATGTGGATAATCATATCTCTGAATTGAGAAAAATACAGCATTCATATAGCTGGCATCTTTATCACAACTTTAAGGATTTCCCCAGGCAGATGCTGGAGTCTTTCTCACACGAAACCCTTTAAAAATATGATTTGCTGTGCTACTACAATCACAAGAGCAGATGATGTGCATTTTTCTCTTTTGGTATTTCTTTGCATATACACCTTACCCTCACAGCTAGCATCCATGGGCCCCATATTGGGAATCAGTTAGCTTCCACAAGTCCATAGTGGGAACCAGGTTTGAATACCAGAATCATTTTTTTTGTGGCACTGTGGTGGCCTAGAATAACTCGGTGTTCTATATGTAGTTGTATCAATTTGAAGTCCCAGTTCAGCTATGCTTCCTTTTTCCCACTTTGAGGCAGAGAGAACTTGGAGATTGGCTCCTAAGTTACAAGCTTGCTGAAAGAATAAAACATCTACATGGTATTAAAACCAGTTCTTATCCTATTAATAATACAGACTCTACTCACTTTCCTTTGTGAGAGGAAAGGTACCTGAGCAGTCACCTTCAGTTTAGTACTGCTAGATTTACACCTGTGTCCAGTAAAGTTTACTATAAATGTCCGTCTTTCAGCATCATTGTCCTTTTGTAACCTGTTGGATGGTAAATTTTCCACGCACATGTTAACGACTTCCACCTAATACCCCTTTTATCAGTAATGCCCATTCTCTCTAGAGGCTTTAAATTTTATAACCAAGAAACTTCCTCCTTTTTGGCTAGAGCTCATCTCTAGCCATCATATTTGTAGTCTGAAAGGCCCTCCTCAGCCATTATGTCTGCCATTTGGAAACAGCCGTATTGTGTGCTGTACAGAACCTCAGTCTCCTTGCAGGCCATTTCTTAAGATTGTACCCCGAGCTTTCCTTAGGAAGCTCTACTTTTTGTATTTTTGGCTCCTTTAGATAAAGCAGCAACACTAGTTTTACGATAAAAGGATTAAAAATCTCCAGGATTTTCTCTGTAGGTTAGGAGTTGAAGCCAGTAAAAATAAATTGCATATAGTAAACTTTCAGCCATCAGGAGGGTTACTGACTCACACTACTACTATCATTTGGTGTTCAGCTAGTCAGTGCAGTCCCTAATGTAATTTTAAAGCAAGTATTCACCTAGAATATGCATGTCTAAGAATCTAGCTTTTAAAGCTAGACCCACTAATACAAGATAAGGACTCGTCAGCACCAGCAACCAGAGCTCAGGAATGGGCTCAGATCACTTGCAAGGTCATCTTGAGGAAGAGGATGAAACAATCAATGCCCAGTTCTCCTATACCCTGGAAGGGTTCAGGGAAACTGCTGCCTATGTGATCTCTTGTGGAGACCAGTATCCTTAAAAGGTGGTCTACTTGGGAGTGGCAGCAGCACAATCACTGAATATGCCCCTCCCTTAATTTAGGAACTTTGAGAATCTACCATATACATGAAGGTTCCTGCTGCAAATTCTGCAGCTACTCATGGGATCCCTCACACCACAAGAACTCAGGCATAGCTTGAGAAGGAGATTTGAGAGATCCAGAGATGTGGGGGTAGAGTAATCTAGAAAAGGGAAGATTAACTCTTGGATCTGCATTACAGTTAGAACCTACTTCATCATGGTCGTGTTACAGAACTACCATGTCAAGCATTCCCTTAAATCTGTTCTTTTGTCCTTTCATTAATTCAGGTAATGTGGGAATGGAACAGTCTCTCTCAGAATTGCTCTCAAATTAAGACACTACTACAATGCATATTTTGGACCATTTCAAAATACATTTCTTTACATCTTCCTCCATTCAGCAATTGTAGTGACATAGGTGAATAAAGACCTGACTATGGCCCAGGAGACCAAGATCCATCAGTGGCATGGTCATCTGAGGCACTGGCAAGGGAGATGTACGTATACAGGTACACCTCATGGCCAATATCTGGAGGTGGTCAAAAGCTAGCAGGGGAAATGGCCAAGTCACCACACATTTGGAAAAATACATCCAAGGCAACCTGGGGCATAAAATATTCTCACACAGCAGCAATATGGCACTGCCCCCAAGGGCCCTCTCAGTCTCCTCACCAGGCAGGACCAAGGGTCTGAGAAAGTCAAGGAAAGGCTTGTCTAGAGTCAGTAGATGTACACTGAAGGAGACACTCTTCAGACAACTATTGGTCAGCTTTGGGGGGATACAAAAACAATTAGTCCATCCATTAGTTCCTGAAACTATATTTCTGGTCTTGTCAATTACTTTTCACCAGGCCTTGAGCTACAGAAAAAAAAATCTCATTGTCTGAACCTTTTTCAGCAGTTGCTTTTGAAGAGCAATAAAGAGGAGCATCTGGGTTAAACTAGAACCTGAGAACAGCTTACATGGACCCTAGGTAAAGTCATATTCCTAAAATAACCAGTACCTTAAAGTTACTTTCAATAAGAATTCTGGGTCAGTCTTAAATTTTACATTAATCCTTTATCTCATACAAGGTCAATTTTCAATAACCTCCAGAAGTTACAGTACAGGCATTAGGACTGCTCAGCTGCCAATACCCCCAGCCATCCTTTCCCCATGATGCAACCCTTATGGAGATCCCTCACTCCAAGAATTCAGGTATAGCTTGAGGAGGAGATGCAGCACTGCTGCGCACCACTCGTTAGGGACAAAATTTTTAATGCCATATGTCAGCTTCTGTACAAAGAAACATCCCCAACCTGGATAAAATGGATGATGTATTCTTGGGGTAAATTTTGAAACCCAAGTTAAGCTTGTTGACTTTGGCATATAGTTTTTAAAAAGCTTCCCTCTTCTTAAAAGGAAGCTATTCCTTTTCTTGTTTCCTGTATGGTAGGTCCTACGCCCACCATCCTAGCTCACTTTCATTTGCCAAGTGTACCATCCTGATCAATTTATAGATTCATAGATTTTATGGCCATTGTTTCTGAGCATTCTTGCCTTGCCAATACTGTCCCTTAAGCCATGCGTCCTTTCTCCAGGAGGGTCATACCACTCACAATCCTGGATTTAGTCTGTGGATACCCATCCAGTCATCTAGTTTATTTTTAAAGACACTCCACGCTGCTTAACATACAGAAGTCTATTCCAGAGGGTTTGTGAGAAACTAGGTTATGCACCTACCCCTCCACCATGTTTTATCTATGTTGGAGATTTACGTCCTTGGTTCTAGTATTGGTGGAGACATTGGACTTGCAGAGAAACAGGAGGTTCAGGACAATCAGGCCTTTAAGAGCCAGATTGCCTCTCAAAGTCTACTAGACTTTGAATAAAGGGAGAGTTTTCAGCATGTTTTGTTAGCTATGGGATTTCAGACCTATAATCCTTTTGGTTAGGAAAGAGAGGATCTAATTGTTTGACTTGTTTAGAGAACATACCTCTTAACTGTCCAGATTTTTGCCTCATATTTTTAGTCTGCTCCTCAAAAATTTTCTGGAAAATCACTGAGGACTGAAGTCATTAAATAATGACATACATTTGTTTCAGACTTCATATCCTACAGAAAATGCATGCTAACAACTCCTGTTATTTTAGCAACTTGCCAAGTTTAAAATAGCAATATTTAAAATCTGTCCCTATTTTTTGGACCTTTGTCCCTCTATTATATTAGGCTTTGTCAAAGTTTCTTGCTCTGAGGTTGAATGTTATATGAGTCGTCATTGTACTCAATTGGCCTGATCAGTGCGTATAGAGGAGTGATCACCTCCTTTAGAACTTGATGATAATCCATTAACAATTAGCTGGATTAAATAAAAAAGGATTTCCTGACAATCATTACACAATGATCAAGAACTCCTTTAGAACTTGATAATCCATTAACAATTAGCTGGATTAAATAAAAAAGGATTTCCTGACAATCATTACACAATGATCAAGAAACAGCTATCAACCCAGGTACTAACTCCAGTTTAGGTTTGTAGGGGCCTATTGTCTAGACAGTATAATGAGGGGAGAGATTGCTTACCATAAGTAATGACACTAACATTTATATCAAGCCCATCTTTAATACACCATGAGTTTACTAGGGAAACTCATTATGGAGGGTTCAGGTGTTATGGGATGATCCATCCACCCACCCCCCATTTGCAGTCAAATGCAAACTTTGTAAGTTAGAGGTCATGGCTATCTACTTGAAGATCTGAGAAGTAAATACCAAAAAGAGGGGTCCCAGCACAAATCCTGAGGGACACTGCTAGCCATGTTCATACTTTTGATTAGGCACATGCAACTTGCATAATATTGATTCTGTCTTTCATTTAGTTTTCTATCCATCTTACTACATATGGCCTTTTTTCAAAGCATTTAGCTTTCCAGGACGCTAGCATGGGAAATGGTGTCCATGGCCTTGGCAAGATCAAGATACGCTGCCTGCATTTCATGACCACCATCTACACCCTCGGTGACATTTTCAGACATATTTCTGAGTCTAAATAGACAGAACCTACTCTTCACAAAGCCAAATGGCTTGGGGTTAAGTTTTACAAGATTCTTGACAGCTTGAGGTCAGTTAAAATGTTCCATGGTTTGCAGATGAGGCTTGTAAGGGGATGGGTCTGTAGTTGTAGAAATCAGTTGTAAGATCACCCTTATGGAGAGGTGCCAACACTGCTGTGCACCACTCATCTAGGACAAAACCATGTGCACCACTCATCTAGGACAAAACCAGGAGCTATCTGTTAACCTCTTAGAGTAAGAGATTTGGATAAGGCCATACATACTGGAGAGACAAAGGGACACTTTTTAAATATTTTTCTAATCCACTTTCCAAGTTTGAGTCAGGTTTTGCATTACCATGAATTTTATAAAGGATATGAAGTCTAAAACTCAAATGTGGCATTATTTTCGACTTTAGTCCTCAATGATTTGTCAGGAAACCATTTTTAGAGAAACAGACCAAAACTATGAAACAAAGATCTGTACATTCTTTGAAAATCTGGACAGTTGAGAGATATGTCGCAGCCAGGTGTGGTGTCTGGACCTACAGAGGAAGTATTTTTGGTCTTTGTTGGAACTTTCAGTAAATGATTTTCAAAGATGTTTGGTAGAATAAGATATTTCAGGGACGAAGGTGGAACTAAATGTTTGCAAGGATATGGCAAGGTCATTTGGGGCAGTATAGGAAGCTCCAGTATGAATAAGCAGAGTAATTCCAACAGTTTTAGTTTATCATAGCTAAGTGTATTATTTTGGCTTCAGTAGCCAGCACATTCATGGCTCCTTTAAAAGATTGGTTTGAACTTGCTGAGTGCATCTATACAGCTCAGACCACGAAGATGGTTTTCAGATTTCCCCCATCATACTTTGTTCTGGAAGGTACTGTCAGCTCTATGCGTTTTTTCTGAATGGGTGTGGAATTCACAAAAATCAACCTCAAACCAAGAAAACACCAAAAATTCAAATTGTTTATATTTTAGGTCATGATTGTGCCAGGCCCCTATGGTATGTGGGACAAACTATTAGGAAGGTTAAAATTCACATTCTTGCACATCTAGGGGATATTAGAAGGGGTAATATGGACAGTCCTGTAGCTTCTCATTTTGTTAAAATGCATAGTGGCAATATTGATGGGTTTATTTTTAATGTTTTGGCTAGACCACATTTTTATGTAGGTAATTTCAAAACCAAATTAAGCAGAATGAAATATAGAATGATTTATAGCTATCATACATTACACCCAAGGGGAATGAACTTGGATAGTGGAATTATAGTCAGTGTTTTGCTCAATTTGTATTTAACAAATCATATTTATTGACATTTATATGAATGTTTTTATTAAATTTGTATTTTGTATCAATTATATTTAACTAGTATAGTTCTATTAGAGTATTTTGCATTATAAAATTGCATTCAATGGCACTTTGTATTTCTAATGGCCAATATCATTGGCTAATGATTTAATTGTTTTAGATATATAAAAAAGATGTTTTTGCATGATTAATTGTTCCACTGAAGGTGAATTGCCGAGGTACCAGGATGTGCTAATAAATGGCAAAAAAATTTCATCTTTTTGCTTGAATTTCCTTTGATTTGAATTTTTGGTGTTTTCTTGGGTGTGGAATTCCCTAGTAAAACATGTTGACTTTTGATAGCAGGTTTGTAGTCCTTAATTCAACTGGGTTTGCTGTAGGAGCCTTGAGAAGTTTAAAGGTCACAAATCTGAAGTCGACTGCAGTGGGGATAGAGGATTTGTAAAAATCAGCTCAAGAATGTCATGCTCTCTAGTAGGTTTACTTACCAACTTAAGGGAATTTTATAAAGTCTAAGAATTTTTGGAAATATCCTACATTTAAGGTATAGGTGTCAGTTTACAGAAGGGTAGTTAGACAAAAATAAGGGAGTGCCAATATGTAGATAGATTAAATCACTGAACTCTTGCATGTCATCAGGGACCAAACAGCAGTATTCTGGAACAAGCTGTTAGCTGTCAGGAGATTCAAACATTACCACCTGGCAAACATGAAGAAAGAAGAATTCATAAGTACTTTTCACTTTCAGGAGCAGTGTTTTCTTACATCGCTTGACAGAATCAGTCTTACTCCGCCCTCACAAAATGAGATTGAGGATGTAACCATTCAGTATGTACAAACTGTTTAGATCTCCTCTAGGATGATTTGTCCAAAGTGATTTAATGGATTCTGATAAGTGGGAGCTTTGTTAAAATTGCATCAGTATTACTGGAATCATCCATCCCTTGCTTCTTCTTTGGCCTCAGTTCTTCAGATTTGACTTCTCACTATAAGGAGAGCCATACAATCCCAGCCATAATTTGGCTGGAGACTAAATTCAGTTTGCTACCCACCATCTCAGGTGTTCACCCCATTCTCAAGTCAGCTTACTAGATCTTTCCGGGAAAATCTACTCTTCAACCAGTAGGCAGTCAGGCTTGGCTAGGTTTATTTATTGACATTTGTTAACCGGGTTAGTCCAACCGGGAGTGGGACCCATTTTCAGTGGAGACCCAAGGAAAAGAGCTCCAGGAAATGCAGCAGTTTACAATAGAGGTTATACAATCACTAAGTAGGTCTTTTACAAGCAGCGTTTACACAAATAGATAAGAGAAAAAAGTAATACAAGGTTGAATATGAACAAATTGGTTTCACAATATACATGTTAGACAAACCAAAGAAGATTAAAGGCAGTATTCCTGTATTATATTACAGGGTAGCAGTGTAGTTTCATATTTACATATATACATTAATGGTTTGTTTTGTCAGTGCAGGTATCAGAGATTTGGAGAGAAAAAAGGCTTGGTTTGGTCAAAAACAGTTTAAGAAAAAAGGGGAAATGACATAGGTTATGGGGAAAGTTATCAAGTTAGAGCTTGGCAAGACAGATTTAATATGAATACCGGTGTCATCCAGCAACATCTACAGTTATTGTTTCAGTCCTGGGGTCTGAATTATTGCTCCACAAACTACACAACTCACCGCAGATATGGATCTGGTGTTCAATGATGGCATTTTAATCAGACATGTCTTAGCCTCACTTTCAGTGGCTCTACACTCTCAACATCTGTATTCCCAGTGGCACCCTGCCTCTCCACCATCTTACATCACACAAGGTCTTGCCTTTGCAAGTCCACAGGTTCTCTGCTTTCAGACCAGAGACTATAGAACAAGTTGCAGGACTGCCACCTTCCTCCATTGTCTTAAGTTCGCAGACTGAATTATCCCCACATTTTACTCCTCTTACTCAGTTTTGAGAGGCATCCTTCAGCTCTTACAGGCTCTGTACATCACATATACTTCCCTGTGCAACATGAAGGGCATAAAGATGACATATGGATGCAAACACAGAACCAAAAGCCCCAAGAGGGATAGAATACCCTCACAGACGAGGAACATGTGCAGCCAGAAGGAAAAATAAAGGAAAATTGAAGGGCCCCTCAACCAGGAGGGAAACACATGGCAAAAAGTCAGGATAGAGGGGGAAGGAGGCAGTGAATACTGCAACAGTAAAAGAGAAGAACATCTACTATTATGGTAAGATTTTACACAACTGTACTATCACTGTTGCAGTATTCTTCACCTAAGGGAGAGTACAAGAGCTCAAGAGAGCCTGGGAGGAGTAAAGCACAGAGGAACATTCCACAAATCCATGCAGAACAGCCATGGAAATATTGGTTTAGTAAAAGTATGAACAGAGAAGCAAGTAGTGACCTCTTGGCTAGAACTGGTATCCAGACCCTTGAGAAAAGCACCATAGGAAACTACTGCTTTAGTAGTGTGCGCCTTTACAGATGAGGACAGACATTGGCCATGAAAGAAACAGAAAGAAATGGCCTTAGAAATCCAGAATATGGTTCACTTAGAAGCCAAATTCCTGGGATGAAAAGAAAAAGCTGCTCAGATTTGTGAAGAACTTTAGCTTTGTCGAATATCTGAGCTATCCAAGAACAAAGGTGCGAAGAACCTTCTCATTGGAAAACTGCGGGGAAGAAAGATGAATAGGTTGATTATGGCACAACTCAATGACCACCCTGGGCATGAAAGGAGGACGAGAATAAAGCGACAGTCTCTATGAAAAACTAAAAAAGGAGGAATAGCCATGGCAGCGTGAAGTTCAGACACACTCTTGGCTGAAGCAGGAGCCAAAAAGAGCAATGTTGTAAGGAAGCTGAACAGGCAGAGGAGGAGCCAGGGTCAAATTTAAGTGCAAAACCGAGGTCTCAAGAAGGCTGAATAGGCTTTCTGGGAGGCCTGATACAAAGGACACCATTAAGGAATTGTTTGACCTGAAAACACTGAGGGCAGGAGGCGGCAGACAAGCAGAAGTTACTAACAGGTGAGCTTTAGCAGAATATGCCAACCAGCATGGAGATGATCACACAAACGAGAGAAACAAAGGAACCTCCACTGATAGGGGGAGCCTGATGGCGAGAGGGGTACCAGACAATTTCCATCTGGACATTTAAGGAGTTTCCTGGACTCCTCCAGAACCAAAAAGCCCATCCTCAGAAAAGGTGCCTAAAAGGGAAAATCCTATTACCGACAGGGTCATTTGAAGAGTGGATAAGTGAGGATGTACGAGACCCATTACCTTACATAAGATCCACCCTTTGAGGTAACTTGTGGTGATTGTTTCTTGCCAAGTAAAACAGGTGGGACCAATGCTATCTGGGCCAAAATGGAGTCAAGGTTTTAGAAGAGTCCTGCCTGATCTTGTGCAGAACTCATGGCAACATAAGGAGGGGGGGTGTATAGAAGTATTCCCTTCCAGGGGAAGGGTAGGGTGCCCACTTAACCAAGTCAGGACTTGGGACTCAAACAGAATACAAATTGCCTAAACAAGGGGGACAAAGATATGCCTGAGGAACATCTCAGATGGACAATGGCCAGAACAAATCTCTGAAGCATTCATGAACTTATGTTTTGGACAAGTGGCATAAGATTGTGCTTGGAGGGAATGTAACCCACCTGAAGTCACTTGATACTGTATTATCTAGACCCCAGACCTGAAGACAGGATCTTATGCCCCCCTGCTTGTTGACATACATTATTGTGGTAGTGTGTGAACTTTGAGGGGCCCGAGATGCATTTAATTATATATTTATTTTTGTGCATATGCAAGTATTTTCCATGCCTCACTGCCCAACTCATCTGGTTTAGGCATACAGACTGGGTGCCACTGCTTCTTATAAAGCATTATTCCTATCCTTCAGGAAGGCAGGCTTTCCTTCAGCTCCTTTCAAGTCAAATGGAAAACCTTACATCAGGTTCCTAAGACAGATAAGGCATTGGTATTGAACCATTCAGATCTGAAGTGTTAGATGAAGGATGCAGGAGCCAAAAACTGGCATCAGTTCAGGCACTTTACCTGCCATGTGAATTACAGAAGTGTATACAAATGTTAAATTGATTAGATTAGGCTTGAACATAGCCATCACTTCAGGTCAGGTTAGAGGGTTTTCTTGTAGATAAAAAAAAAAAAAAAAAAAAAAAAAAATCACACATTATTTTTGCCCCCTCCTGACTATGGTAACACTAAACATTTTATCTGTGAGAAAAGGCCTTGTTTTTTCCTTTACTAGTTATTGGATGTGTACAAACTAGAATAAGCTTGCTAACCAGCCTGCAAGCTATACACTATCCATTTTTGTCCACAGGCTTCAGTTCTAAAACTGATATCCCCTCTCACTTTGGATTCAATATTTCATTTCCAAGCTGATAAAGAACCTGGTTTAAACAAAGCAGCATCTTTAAAGCCTTCTTATATACCCCATCCCTTTAAACACCAGTCTTTTTTTTTTGTCTTAATTGCTGGTTATTTTAAATGTGTATTTTGCCTTTTGTAACTGTGGTGAATAGGGCTTGTGCCTTGAAAGCGCTTGCCAGCGGTTTTATTTTATTAGTTTTATTTTTGCCTACTTGGGACTTTGAACTTCAAGGTCACCAAAGCAATAGATGAGGGGAAAATGGTCAACACTGCCTACCATGACCTGGGTAAAGCATATGAATACATGGAATCCTGCAAAAAGAGGAGTGAGGCATTTGAGTACCCTTGGGGCATTAGAAAGGTACAACAAAGCTGAGAATTGAAACTGCAAAGAAATGTAAACATTTCCTGGACAGGATTAATGGGGATGTGGAGATATGCATCCTTAATCTAGAAACAAGAAAGCCCTAAGTAGAAGATGAAATAATGCCTGAAGGGATACCATCCAAAAGGAAGTGTTGAGCAGTGAATGTATTCCTTTCAGGGGACCAAAAACATGCTAGAGTAAAATCCTTCCCACCTGGGTGGGAGGCATAGCCTGAAGTGTCCTGCTACAAAGAGATTGAAGAACCCCTAGGAAAGGCATTTCCCAAGGAGGTTGAGGAATGCCTAAAAGGGAGGAAGAGGCTTCCAAACAATGAAATATCCCTGAGTGATAATGGGTAGAATCTGAAGTGATCAGAAGCCAGTTTAGGAGAGACAGGGAGATGGACAGAAAGGGACCCCGCTGTGAGAGGAAAGCATATCAAATAGAACCAGGCTTAAACTGAAAAGGTTTCTGGGAGGAAGGAACCAGAGTGACTTAGGAACATACCCAATACCCTTATTACCCTTAAGAGGGAAGCAAGATTGCCTAGAAATAAAGGTGGACTTGGATAGTTAATCTGAAACTTGGGAATGGGGAAACAAAGGTATATTTCAGCTCCTTCAAATGCTTTGCCCTTACCCTGGAGGGACACGAGGTCAGCAGCAGCTCCAGAAAGACCTATCCAAATGTTTGGAGTGGACATCAAAGCCTGAAAACAGTAGTGTCTCATGACTAAGCCAAAGGCAGCAGCCCTGAAGAGGCATCAGCTGCATCTGAGTGAATAGCAAGCAACTTGGGAAGTGGAGTCCAACAGGGAAGGGGCAGAAGACTTCCACTCAGAATCAGGGAGGTCACAAACTACCTCAGAAACCTGGGAGAAGGCCATAATATTTCTGATCCTATGGAACTCGGTCAATGGCCCCAAGAGTGGCAGCAGTATAACCCTTCTTGCTCAACCTTTCTAGCCCTATCCTTAGCAGAAGGTAGCAGCTTGGTGGAGGGCAACAACTTTGATAGCTTGTCAGAAGATAGACTACAGAAGGGCATTTAAAGAAATCTGCAATCCTCTGGCACCTTGCAGAACTTGTCTGGCTTTATGCAGGAGGAGAGTCAGGGACACAGAAGCTGCAGAAAAGGTAGCAGCCAGAACATGAGGAACAGTAGATGGTTTGAGAGATTACATGTGTAGGAGGTCATAGTATCTTTTTATCAGACTTGGGAACAGTACCACTTTAAATAGTACATTATATGGGCATTTGTATCTCCCAAAGGACAGCTCTTCCAGAGGGGAATCTGTACTTAAGGAATCCTCTTCTGAACCATAGTCCAAGGTGGAAGGAATTTGGGAAAAGCCCAGGATCCCCCCAGTCCAGATGACCTTCTGAGGAACCAAAATCTAAAAGCCCCTTGACAAAAGTGGAAGACTGTCTTGGCCACCAAAGTGTGTTCCTACTCTCAAAGCATTAAATAAACCTAGACTGCAATCCTGTCATTCAGACTGGGGAACCTCCATAACAGTGGAAAAGCTTTGTCTTGTATTTTTTCTGCAGGATGTCCACTTGAAGCACCATTAGTCAAACCCCTAACAACCAATGGTGGTAGGAGTTTCCTCCTACACTAAAATCTGAAGAATCCCCCTCTGTCCCTCTGATATCAGAGCAGGTTACTCCTCAATGTAGAGTACAGACTTTGAAAAGCCTCAAAGGACCTGTGAAAATCTGGATCCATGCCAGCCTCATTCACAGCACAGGAATCCTAAGCAGGCACTATATGGTCCTTCAGGGCTTTCAGCTGCTGAAAGATGTCCTGAGGAGGCTGAACAGTTGGCTTGGGCCTATTTTGGCCTTCTTGATAGATGTCTGGCCCTTGGGATGGGAGGAGAGGACTACATAGGGTGAAGGCATAAACTGTTCTAATAGGAAGCACAAAAAAAAGATTGAACATGGGCCATGGTCTTTCCCAGACTGAAGTTCCCCCTTTCTGTATGACATGAATACCACACAAAGGAAAAGACCCAGTGGGACACACAGCACAGAAGGAATTCAGACAGGATGAAAATGGGGTCCAGAGTGGTGGCAAAGTGGTGTGCTTTCATCCATTCATCACCTTTATGCCCTACATCTTTGTGCAGGAGCATGCATAGGATTTAAGAGGTTTACTATTGTTTATTCGAACGGAAAAACATTTTCCATTCAAATAAATGGGAATAAAAGAAAAATAACTACCGTTCACAATGTCTAACCAAATGCTCAACACATTAGACACCAAGAAACTGTTGCAGAAAAGAGGAAAATCCCAGGATGCAAAAATCTCCCTCACCAGCCTCAGTAAGAAGCGGAGATCCCTCAAAATCCTCAAAAGCTAGTTCCGAAAATAAAATTGCCAAAGATTCCAAAGACAACCACAAGGCATTCTATAGTTCTGTCAAGAATCTAAAGGGCAAAGTGCAGATCTGCACTGAGCTACAACAGAATGGCATTAAATATACAGATACCAAGGATATTGTCAATATCCTGGCAAATCTATTTAGTGCCAACTTCACCCCCCCCTCACCCCCTAAAGGGCCCATCTCAATACCAAAAGACTGCCAAATTCCAATAATCATGGCCACACAGGTAGAAACCGCACGCTCCAAAGCCAAGAATACAGCATCCTTGGGACCAGATGACATCCCAGACTGTGTACTACATGAACTACAAAATGAACTGGCACCTCACTCGTGTCATGTTTAATCATAGCCTCACCTCAGGCGTCATGCCCACCGAGTGGCACAGCTACAGTTATCCTGCTCCACAAGGGAGTATCTGCCTTGGATCCTGGGAACTAGTGTCCCATCAGTCTGACAAGCCTGATCTGCAAGGGCATGGAACTCATTATCATGGAACTTATAAACAAAGACATTGACAACCTTCAAACACTGGACCCCACCCAGTTTGGGTTTGTGAAGGGCCAATCTAGTCTAGTCTCCAGACCTGTGAACGAGGGTAAGGCTGTCCATACAGCCTATCTGGACCTAACCAAGGCCTTAAGACACCATCCTTCACACTGGAATCTTAGTGAAACTTGATAGGCTGGGCATAAATCCCTATGTCACTTGATGGGTTGCTTACTGACAGAACCCAGACTATAAAAGTAGCAGACTCCCAAATCCAGCTCCAGATAAGTGAGCATCTCAGGCTTCAGTCCTGGGACCACTCTTGTTTGGCATCTACTTCTGACGTACAGGCCAACACCAAGGGACTCTGGCTAACAGTTTGCAGATGACTGCAAACTGGGAGCCATTATTGAATCCCCAAATGGAGTGTCTACAAAATGGCCTTACAGAAACAGATGCCTGGTGCCAGAGCCAAGGGCTCAAGCTTAATGCCAAGAAATGTATAGTTATCCCCTTTGGAAAAAAAAAAATGCACCCATGAATTACCACATAGGTGGCAGGACACTAAACATTGAAAGTGTGATGAGACTTGGGACACAGGTGGACAGTTCTCACTTGATAACCACTCAGGAAATCCTATGTGGCACACAAAGGGCTTTTCTTCATCCAGAAAAAAAGGTTGTCGCACTGTACTCATCCCTCATTAACATTAGAGGGTAATGCCCCATTTGGTATGTACCTCACAAGACATCTGTAACAGCTGGAAAGGCCACAAATACTTCACTAAAAGAATCCCAGGCCTAAAGCAGATGCCATATGCTGACAGTCTAAAACTCCTCCAGCTATACTGTGGCATAGTCTACTCTGAGGCCATCTCTGCTTAACATACAAGGTCATGTCAAACCCAGATCTGTTGGACATGCTCCACTTAAAGAAATCCCAATCCCTCAGAGACACACGCTCCACGGATCCAAACCTTGTCACAATGAACAAAACATGCTGGAGGGATAGGTTCTTGACCCAGAGACTCCCCATACTCTGAAATAAACTGCCCATACATGTCAAGCAGAGCACCTCATTGGCCCTCGTCAAAAGGAACCTTGATTGGATGGGAAATTCACCCCAGGAATCATGTCAGTCACCCTGCTAGACAGGGGTCCAGAGAAGTAAATAGTGGGAAGAAATATCCAGGGAATTATGGCTAGGCTTGCATAGGCCCTAGGGCCAATAGCCTAGTACCAGCCTATAAACATGGTTGTCAAAACCACCCCTTGATAGCCATACAAGAGCCAATGTAAATCAAACTCCTATACAGCTATGTTTTTGCAGGGGAAGCTCCCCCACACATATATTCTAACTCCAAGATTGAACTACAGTGGGGATGGATGAATTTCCACTCCCCACTGTACAGTGATCTCTGTGCAGATAGATTTCCAGTTATGCCAATGCAGTTGTGCATTTGCATAAGTGGAGTAGACTATCTGGTGCAAAACTGCGTGTGCGTTCAACATTGTTTTTAGTCACATTGCAGCCAATAGAATGTTGTTCACACAAATAGTAAACAGATGTACGAGGCCTATAAAAGCTGAAGGTTTTGGTATACTGACGAGACATTACTTACCCTTGTCAGGAGATCCTCTTAGGCAAATAGTGATATGGAAGAACATTGCTTGTTAAGGGATTTGGCCAAGAATTAGGTAAAGGAATGAAACCCTGTACCTTCGACTACAGAAGCAACTCTGATTACTCCTCTGCACTAACTGCAATCTAAACATCAGTGTCTACTTTCATTAGAATATGCCAACTTAGGCTAGTGTCAAAGCCCTTTGCCAGCTGTGCTGTATGGACTGAATGAATATCTGCATTTGTCAAGGGGATATGCAGATTAAGGTCAAACGGTCATATGAGATTAGTCAAGTTCCATAGAACTATTAGTCCAATTAAGGGTCTATGGTAGGGCCTTGAGGGGGCATTGCATCAGAAATGTTAAAATGCAGGAGGGCTCAAAGAGGGAATGTTTTAGTGCCATTAGTCATCCTGATACATTTATGGGCTAGTTTGGTTAACTGTCATTTGCATTTCCCAAAATTAAGGATTTTTATTCATTGGCCTTCCAGTTTTAATGTGTAGTTTTGACCTTTGTGTTGTCTAGTTTTTGGAATAGTTCAGACTGACAGCTTTGGCATCAAGATTAAGTTTAATTTTATGCTAATGGGAGACCAAACCACTTTGCATTATATTTGCAGTTAGTGCTGTGCACATCGTTGTACAACTGAAGCTGCACTATGGTGAATATGGTCAATGAACTGACTTTACAGGGAGCCTGCAGTTTAAGCTATAATTTATAGGCTTTGAGCACTAGCTAGGTTTGAAAGTAATAGGTCCAGAAGCATTATGGTCTACTTTATTGTAGGGAATCTGAATCTTTGCATCCATAGCTTTTGTGGTGTAGATATAAATTGAAGATCCAAACAAAGATGTGTTAGGAGTAAAGTACCCTTGTGCTCTGATAACATGTTCTATAGCAGGCTAAAATCAGTTTGGAGATGTGGTTCGGGGGGGGGATAACTCCACAATTACTCTCCGGCCTAAATACATGGCAATATGCCAAATTCCATTATGGAGCAGGAGCAAGTGCTAGCTTTGCAGTGAAACAAGATGTTAAACAGTGTAGTTTGTTTTGACTGATCAGTCCAGTTGCCTTAGAAGTGAGAAAGTACATGAAGTCTGACCAGGTTACCAGGACCTTTACTTTCAGGGGGATGAAAATGTACATTGCGCCTTTAACATTTCATGGAGGACAGCACCTCCCATTGTTCTGCACAGTTAGTAGTGCAGAATGAATCAAAGCACCAGGTGCAAGAACTGAACACAGTTTTCAGATCTAGCACCAGAGGCAGTCTCACAAGTTAAGTAATTAAAGACTTCCTTGAAAACAACCTTGATAGTCAGCCATGTTGGATGTCTTGTAGCCAGACTTTGCTTGAAGGCACTCTGAGGGGGACAGTAAGGGCTTTGGCCAGTAAGCAGTAGCCAAGCATGTGCAAGCCATCCTTGCATGAAGGAAGTCTTCCATCTCACCCCAGGAAAACATTGCCCACCCCCAACCAAAAGTGACAGACTACTTGCATATTTACCCTACTCTTGCACTTGTATTTACAAAGCTGGGCAAAGGATTCCACTTGAGACTCCCTTACATTAACACATGCATGCCCCTCTGGGAGAACAGCCATGAAATATTCACACCCATGTCCCTAACAAATATGGACTAACTGCTCTTATAACATTCTGGATTCTGGCACCAAAAATAACCAAGATCACCCTTCCCTTGTCCATTCCTGTCAAGTATTATGGGTACCAGCAATTGAGTTGTCAATTGCTAGGCTATAGCCAATAAGGGAAGTGAAGCAATATGGTGCTAGTTTTCATGCTGAAAAGCAACTTTAAGAGGCTTGAAGGTGATACTGTTTAACAAGTTCATGGAGAAGGTAGTACATTTAAGATGGCATTGTAAGGAGACACTTCCTCATAGTAGGTTACTAGGCCAATAGCCAGAGGGCTCTTACAAGCCTAGCTAAGTTCAGCCCATGTTGAAGAATGTCTGGTTCAAGCAGACCTCAAAATCAGTACCTATTACCACTGTCCAAGAGGAATACAGGTGAAACCCCAGGGTGAATTTCTGGTGACCCACCCAATCCAATAGTCCAAATTAATTCTTAAAATAGGGCCAATGAGGGGCTTAACATTAATAGGAAGCTTGTTCCAAAGGTGGGGCAACCTCAGAGACAATTCAAGTTCTATTTATAGGACCTTTAACCTGGTATCTGACAGTGTCCTGTGTGCCATCTGACTTGTAAATGTGGAGCATTTCAATTAAATATAGGTCAGAGATTGCTCTATATGCAAGCACAGGTGGCCTCTAAGCAGTCAGTACAACTGAGTAAAGTGACAATGATTTCAGTCTATCCACACGTGCTCTTGAAGACCAATTTTCTTTGCAAGGAACCTTTGTAGTCTCTCCAATTGCTGCAGGTGTTTGGTAAGGAACATACCAAAAAGGGAGCATTGTACTCTACCAGCCTACTGAGGCAAGAGTATGGGGGGTAGGTTAACACCACTTTCTAGAGACAATGCCCTTATGAGATTAGAAATATAAAAATACACTTACCACTGTGGAGGCATGGTAATTGAAGTTAAGGTTGCTGTCAACCTGTGTGCCCAGATTGCTCACCAGTGTGCTTAGAATATTGCTATACCTGCAGTCAGCAAGTAGGCAATTAGTCTGACATAGGATATGTGCCCTCAAAGCTGTAGCCCATGTTCAGAGTGGCTTGTGTCTAGTGTAGAGTTCACTATTCCATGCAGATGTGAAATACATTACTCTAAAATTCCAGAAAAAATTTGAAACCACCAAGGGAAGCAAATAAGCCAACCAGCATGAAAAGTACCACAGCACTGCCCCAGGACCATCCTTCCCCACCCAGGCCATACACACTGTTACTGGAGCAGTAAAGTCAACACCTTTGCCGATTAGTGGTAGACCCCAGTCACTTCCCTGCTGACTGATCAGTTTAGTCTAGTCCCATAAATGCAACCAACTATAAACCTGGTCATTGCCTTAAGCCTGCATCTTTTGCTGTGACATTCATTCCCAATGTGTGGCCATATTGGAACCGAAGGCCATCAGATTGTAACATCCTCCATGTCTTACTTTTGCTTTCAGATTTTATCCTTCTCACTGAATGTTATAAGATGGCTGTGGGATGCAGAATAGGTGTCTGACTTCTTGGAAGAGTTCTGCCAAGTGATAAATACCTGTGCCCCTAGCTCCATAGGATAAGGGGCTTACTTTAACCACTTGTGAGCCCTGTATTGCTTAATAGCTTCGGGATGCATTGTTTCTCCACTTTCCTTCACAAGGCAGTGGGACGCCACATTAGTGTTATGCTCTGCATCTGTGACCATAGTTATCCAGTGCCATTCCTTTACTATCCTTTTGTCAGTTCATGCAAAGTATTATTTGGCAAGAATTTTAAAATTCCCCTGCAAGCTGTTACATTCTGCATTATACTTTTCCATTCCAAATGCCTTTTCCTCAGCTTAAGCAGAGGATCATGCATTTTTCAATAATAAGTCCACCTTTAGGTTTTCCTACATTCCAAAGTATCTGTCAGAGTTCAATGTTTGATCAAATGAAATTAAGCAGCAAGTATTTTTGCTAAACATTTATTTATTATTGGAAACATTTCAGTGCTAAAGTTTTGCATTCTGTAGTTACTTCAGTGCTTCGCGTTTCATGTAGACCACCAAGGCAGCAAAGAAAGTTACTATCCCAAGTGCAAGGATGGCGAAAGACATTGCTTCGAGAGCAGAACCTAGAAGGAAATAAAAAATGTTGAACTCAGTTTGATGTCTGCATACTCAGATTTAATGGTGACAAACCCCAGATTACTCAACACAATTGTATACACAAGCATGCCAAGTTAAGTGCTGAGGTACAGCAATGCCTTCTGCATTTCACCAGGAAAGCCAACTATGTGCAAGAGTTCCTTTGTTTAGGTGGTAGCAGTGATATTAGGATCACAGCCAGAAAATGTAGTAGATAAACCCATTAAACGTTTTCCACTTGCAAGTTTCACAGCAAAGGTAAATGCCTCTCTTGTAAAGACCATAAAAATAAGGGCTCCACTTCTTGTAAGGAAACTTGCACTTGGATGTATGTGCAGCTGTCTGCTGTTCATAACCTACTTGTCAAATGGGTCTCGATTCTAGTATTGAATCGAGAAAAAAGTAATTTGGTGTGGAGCTCTTGCACATTTCTTGTAGAGTCCCAAGATAAGTGAATGCTATTGCCATCCTGCAAAAACTCGCTATCCCTTGGAGAAAATGAAATTTCCTGAGATCTTATCTGAGGATGGGTCCTGAGCTTTTTATACTCTTGCCTGAAGAATTGTTACCATAAGTGCATCACTGCACCTTCAGCCCATGTGTTGGAATCATGGGGCAACACCTGGCCTTCCTACATACATCATACTTTCCAAGGTACAAGCACACATTCAGCTTTCAGCTGAAATTTAAAACCCAATCAGATAAGTGGTATTACATCTATCCCCCTAGAAGGGGAGCCACTGGGTTACTAAGTGTAGATCTTGCAAGTCACAAGTGCAATTTTATGCCACCACATCCAAATAGCACTACCACTAGTATGGTGCCATATGCCACTCATTTCAGTGGTTTAGTCACACCAGCAGCATTACTGCAGATAAATGTCACCATTCTGGACAAAACCCTTATTGCCAAATTCATGCAGTTTTAGCATGTTTACCAACCCCCTTTAAATAAATTTAGGCATGCTTGTGGTATTACAAGTTCTAGAATAAAGATACTTTCCTAGCCATCCACACACACTTAAATCCACTTTTGAAGGACAACATCTTGGTCTACCTAATCTACCCACTGTCCTAGGACATCATGGCAATTCAACTGCTATTCATATCCCCATGAATCTCCAAATTGCCTCCAACATTCACACCAGTAATCCATTTATCTTTTGGTCAAAGGTAGAATGGTTCTGCTAGTTACTCATGAACACAGTACCACTTCCCAAAGGCATTCTACATTTGGTGTAGATGTACTCCCTTGGTGAAACTCAGTCCCTTTAACAGTAGTCACTCAGTGATAATGTCCCAATACTAATTTGTTGCCTTGTCCAATCCAAACCCCCCCCCCCCCCCAACTACAGTTTTACAGAAGATGTTACTTTGTCAAGTGCCTTTATGGCAACACCAGCAGTTTAATGCAGCTACAATGTTTCTGGTTCACTGCTTAAAACTTGTATAGGAAAATCGTGCAACCCCTGTAGACAAACTCAAGGGTTAAACTGACATATTTGGAGTTAGGCTTTTTGGGGGCAAAATTCAGTAGGATCGTTTTACAATAAAGTTCAACCTTATCCTCAGGCGGAAATGAAAATGAAAAGGAGAAAATGCCCCCCCCCCAACATTTTCCTAGTCATTTCTAGGACACCATATTATCCAGACATCTCCCTCCTGTTAACAGCATTCTGTTATTTTTCCTTTTTCTTACAGCAGGCTCTCTTGCACAGCAATCTTTTTTATTGCTTGGCTCTGTTTGAATTTGACAAAACTGCAATATGAAGACAAACTGGGAGCCTATTTTTTGACCCTTAACACTGCAAGAGAAGATTTGTTAATCACTTCAGGGGAAATTAGAGGGCAACAGTTGAAGACTTTCATACATACTCCAGACACCAGTACTTGTGCTACCCAACTGCTAGGGAGATTTACAGAAAAATACCTACCATAAGACTTCTGCAGAATGGGGTGGCCTTCTTTGAAAGTAGATTTTCCTTCAGCAAGTGGGTTTTTAATCACAACTGGACCAAGATGAACATCTGCCTGAGATGCTGAAAGAAAACATAAGTCATCTACTGGACATTTTAGAGAAAAAACACATTTCCTTAACATTAAAAGCAGAGTGGCTTCTCCTCATTTCCTCTATATGAGACCCATTAAGGAAAGAAACCTCTCATCATATCTGGTGCCATTTCCATTTGTAGCAGCAGGCTGGAGCTCAAGTCAGTCCCCTCTAATTGGCAGGGTGCAGAATACATGAATCAAAGTTAAATCTGAGAAAAGCTGGCAGATTCATGCACCTCTGCTGAAGCCCATTTACAATTGGAGTAAATATAATGCACTTTAAATTTCTAGCAACCCTCTCCATATTGCCAGATTATTCCTACAGAAATGAGTCAGATATAACAACCCTTACTACTTCATCTCAGAACAGTTAATTCAGAACTACATGCAGCTCTCCAAGCAAACCATGGAGCACTAATCCATCCTCAAAGCCAAGGTGGTTTGCTCTTGTACCAAGACTCCAAATGCTCAGTTCCATACACCAATTGTTCCTTCCCCTTGCTGCTAGTGATTGCCCCCTTGTTTTGGACTTGTGTCCAAAGGCATGTCACTACCCAGAGTACTGGTTACATAAGGGAGGTTGTCAAATTTTTCACCAAGTAACTAGATTGTAGTTAATCCACTTACCCTTCAAAGCATCTCTCTTGTGTAGTCGTCTAAAAGGTAGATTTCCACAATTTCCAGTCTCGCAACATCTGCAAATACTACTGAAACCTTCTACTGCAGACCATCTGAAAGTTTAGGGAATCCCATTAAATTTCAAAAATCTTTCACTGCTAAAGTTTGTGAAAATTAAAAAGTGCAACTGTACAAACTTACACGTTTTTAGTGAAGGAACAAGCCTTATTTGTAGAATCTAGTATCTGAGAAGTACTCACAGCTTTAAGGTGGCAGGTTATGTAGATCTGAAATTAGATCAAAACAGTCGTTACTCACCTGGCAAACAATGCCCTTTACTTCTAGGATACAATAGAGATAGGATTCATACTTTCTTGGTATAGGTTCCATTTTACTGCTAATTATATAGTCCAAGTCCTTCTCTGCATTTGTATAGGGTCCCTAAAGCTTCAGTATCATTTACAGCTAAATCTTGTATAGAGGGATAACTCATTTCAGCTGGTGCACTATTCCCAGATGTAGTCTAGATGCATTGCTGATTTCCTACATTTTTCAGAGCTAGTTCATACTGACCATGAAAACTGGTTACAACACACCCCCAGCCTGCACCTTTAGGAGCATACAATGGGGAATAAGCAGAAACACACAAAGTAACTATATAATACAAGCAAGTCAGTTTTTCCACACATTCTTCATAACCTTACATCTACCCCCCCCCCCCACCCATTTTTGTAGTCCAGTGTTAAGGACTGCCACTCAGAGTTAACCCCAGCCTGCATCATTATGCAAAGTCTAATTCTGTTAAGGAATTTACTGACATTTATAGCTAGGTGTTAAATCACTGCAGTCGCCTTCACTAAATTTATTATATGCTGCATAGGATAAAACATCCAGCTTTCTAAAGATAAGGCACTGCCCATGCACCTAAAATATTGACAACTTAGAGCTGGGTAAATTCTGGGTGCCAAGTCCTTCAGAGCTTTATATAATATAAACAGCATATAAATTTAAAAAAAGCACACATCTGTGGGCTTAGTCCACTTGCTAGCAAGAATTCTCTTCAGGAAAACATTCCACAATTTGAAATAAACTCTATAGTAAATTCTAGCAAGCAAATGTTTGGATGGCCATGTGACCATCATTGGGGGCTGGCAAGTAAGTGCTGTGCTAGTCATGTTCAGTGTCAGTGTCACAACAGGTAACACTTGGTTCCATCCCTACACTATGGGGATGGATTGCAGGCATTGCACTAGTGTTATCCTTTAGTGACATTAAAGGAGGGGCCAACTACTGGAGTGGATGGTAGCAGCTTGGTTAGATTTAAAGTATCCCATGGCACCTATTAACAGGGTAAGGTGAAGTCTGATGCCTGGCCAAGATTTCCTAAACATTACTTTGGGTCTCCCTTGAAGAGAGCCTACTAGCTTGACTACCTTGCAGCTATGGTACCATTTATGGACTGCTGCCATCATTTTTACCTGGGTTTCAGGCCTCTTTCCCCATGAACTTACTGGTTCCTCTTCCCTCTGGAAAAAGGACATTTCCAGACAGCCTTTACCCCCTCAGTAGTCTTTGCAGTGATTATCTGTAGCTGAGGCAGAGTCCCCCCCCCCACCTATTTCTGGTTCCTTTATTATTGTAATCCATTAAACCAGAGGGTACAAACCCACTGCAGTTATTGGAGCTGCCTTTTTTGGCCATGGGAAACTAGTCCCAGGAAAGATTTTGCCTACACAGTCCAAATAACTTGTGGTAAAAGGTCCAGTCACTCCTATTAAGTATTCTTGTCTAAAAGGAGAACTATTTTGCTTAGCTCAGTCTCAACTCTAGATTTACTGTAGCAATAACTGACATCTGGGTGTGGGTAATACTGGATTTACCCACAGCTGGTGTTGGTCACAAGGGCAAAGCCTGAGTGGCTAAACAGGCTAAATCCAGCATTACCCACACCCAGGCGTGTGTTATTATACAATGACATTTAAGAAAAATGTTTTCTTAAACAATGGCATTGTATAATGCCTCCTTTCTGCCCTTCCGCAGCTGTCTGGTATTGTGGCAGTTCTGATATACTGAACATGTGTATGCTTACGCAGTACATCAGAGCTGTGGGTGGAAGCAACAGAGAATGCAAGATCTGAGTTAAAAAAAAAAAAAAAGCTGTCTCGCTATGTTAAAAGGAGTTTAACATAGTGAGACTGCCTTAAAAAAAGCAGAGATCTTGTGTTCCGAGACTTACTAATGGAGTCTGGGCGACAGGACCTTTCCATTAGTACAAGTCTGGTCAGCGTGCATGTTGCAAATCAGTGTGCATGTTTTGGAATATTAATGGGGGGGATCATTGTATAATTAAGATCAGGTTAAGGGAAATACATTCCAGTATTCTTTGTCAGACTGATTATTCTCCATTTTGTCAATTACCAGAACATTTGAGATATGCTTATGACTTAGCTGGTGTTATCTTCCAGAACATCTACAGGCCCCTTTAGATTTGCATGGTTACATTAGTTTACCAGAAAGGTTTGTATTTGAAACCTCTGCAGTACCCTCAACTCAATATCCACTGTCCAGGACCATGGACAGTCAACTGACTACTAGTTGGAATTCTACATTCCTACCATTGCAATAAGGATCCCACAAACTGGCTTTCCAAAGATTCAGCGGTACTCAAGTTTGCTGACTCGAGGGGTAGAAAGCCTATTCTTTCCCTGATGGCAGAATCTTAAGTGCTTCATGAATTTGGATACCCATCCAAGATCATTCTGTTCTCAAGTGCTGCCCCCCCACACACACACAACCCATTACCTCTCATCCCCCCTCAGTTTTTTGGGGGCTCAAACTGAGCTGCACTGAAACACTTGAAAAGGGGCAGAGTCCAAAAACTGAAAAACAAGAAAATTGCCACACAATGAAGCCCGAAGGAAGCTCACTTTAATGCATTACCTTTTGTAAATACTCTTGCAACAGTGGATAATTCAAGTATACAGCTACAGTGATGGCCTTGTGCAGGATGAAAGGTATTCTTGGACTGGCAATCTTTGAGAGTCAGGAATCTCTTTATGATCTCCTTTGCAGACTGGACTTCTAGAACATCTAAAATTTGTTTTGACCCCCCCTTCCCTCCAACAGGCTTGTAATTGAGGGGGATCTCTTCAGGGGGTGCTAATATTTTAGCTCTTCCTGACATTTTCCCCACACTCATGAAGACTCCAGGATCTCAGTATACCAAGATTCATGACATCTAGGATTCCTCTAGCCATACACCCCATAAAATTCAGTGGCACTTGTTTCACTCAGTTTTGTATTCTTTAAGAACTGCTTTGGAGAAGACACCAGGTCAGACATTGCTTTGAGAGCAGTCTACTGCAGTATGTTTGGAGGACAAGGGCCACAAAACAGGTTGGCATCTGTAAATTTAGTTCTCTGTACAGCTCTACAGGATATATACCACATTAGGTTATCTACTATAATAGTATTTTCAGATCTTCCCTTCTGTGCAAATTATGGTAGCAGAGATGTAGCAATTCAGCACACTTAGACATCTTCTTTTCCCCCAAAAGCAAAACATTGCAACATACAAGCCAAGTAGGACCGGGACAGGCCCTCACAAAATGGAAATTGAATCAGGTGATATTCAAATATTGATCTAACTGTAGGGAGCACCTCAAATCCGCCTCCCTTCACAAACTGTCAAAGTTATGCTCCAGGACTCTTCAGATATAAAGGGTCATTCTGAAGATTCAGAATGGATCACTGGGACAACTACTGGGTTCTACATGCTCTCAGACAACCTTCTTACAAGATAGGGGTTGACATACCCCAACTTAAACAAGTTCAGCTGGCCGAGATGAGGAGTTTACTCTGAAAATGAAGGATTTGCACAGCAAGTAAAGGAGACAGACCTAGGAAGTCATTAGCAAGTCAGCGAAAAATTCTGTGCCCCATTTACCAAGACCCTTTAAGGTTCTCTTGTTCTACAAAGAATTATCCTCAAAGGTTAATCCAAACCTGTCCTGGAGACATCCACCCCCCTTTTATACATCACATGTTAAGACTGACATTTTTATCAGGTATACCCATCCACTAAGAAAACAGAAGACCCCTTGAGAACTTCATGGTTTACCTCCAAATTTTCCAAAACAAGAGACAGTCACTGATTACATCAGTCTGAAAGTCTAACAGTGGGTCAACCTCACTTTCCAGCAAGTTCCTTTGAAAAATATACTTTGTGCCTAAAATGGCAGACTTGCTTTAAGCCACGCTCCCAGTTCTTTCTAGAAAAGAGAAAGCATTAGTTATCTGGAGATTCAGAATCCTGAATTAGCTAAACCCAAACCTTCAGACTTAACGAGAGCAAAATTGTGAAGGTGTTCACTTTCCAAATAGTCTCATGCTATTTGCATTTCCACAAGTCTAGATAGGGTCAAGGCACACTGCTAGGGCCTTAGCTTCAGTGGCTTTTTGGAAAGGGGTGGCCACAATTTGAGGCAGCAACCAGGTCCTCTGTACAGATTTAGAACTACAAATTGAATCTTTTCCAAAATTAGAGCAGGCTTTGCTAGGACCACTTCAGGGGCTTAGACCCTCACCCTGCCCCCTCAAGCTTTGTATACAAGCCAAGGTTTAGCCATATTTTACAGCAGCAGCATTGATCTGTTCACCTTATGGCAATGACTGTACTTTTGCATCTATTTCAACAAGGGCTTGAAGGACCACCCCTCAAGGTAGATTTAGGACTGCCCATCCATTTGTCCAGGGTACACTAGCTGTCAGTTGGCTACTTTTCTTTAAGCAAAAGAAAAAAATTCATACAAGACAGATCTTAAATTGCTTCTGTGGAAGAAAACTAGGACATTCATTTTGCAGATGGGGGAGAAGTTGCATAGGACTGGATCCTTCCAACACTGTAGGCTAGGCAGAATTTAAAAGCACCATTTCCTACAGACTCTTGGTGCATCTAGAAGCCTCTGGTCTCAAGTTGGGTCAGACAAGCACCAAAAGGGACCATTATACTCTGGGCTTAGATGAAATCTGCTGCAGGCAAGTCGTCCAGTCGTAATTGGGGTGGCAACAAGGCTTTACATACCTGGTCAGACAAATACCAAGCTCTGTAGATTACAAGCATAACCAATAATATAGTCAGAGTGACACCCTGTACCTTTACTTCAGATAACATTTGGCTAAGGCATGTCTGAAATAAGGGCCAAATTGTAATTGCTTCTACACTGACTTTGGAAGCCACAGAATTGTAACTCTGGTGCTCTTTATTCATTTTGGTATTGTAGTAGAGACCCTCTTAACATTTTCACCACTTTAGTACTCATTTCACCAGGCACCATCAAAGTCAGTTTAGCTCACCAGCCTCAGAGGAACATTGAGGCAATGCAAGAACAGTCTTATGAACAGCTTTTTATAGGAAAAGATACATCTAACCACTTAAGACATACTTTGACAAGACAAAATTGAAAGATTACAAAAAGGGCCAAAAAATGGTTCATTAGCATACATTTTCAGAGGATCTTTAGTCAAACTCATCTGCAATCCCTTGGTGATAGGGAGGAAAAGGAACACATCCTAGACATTCTGCAAAAATGCAACTCCACTGGTAGGCCAAAGCCCTTAAGGCAGCAATGCCCAAGCAGTACATCTGCAGTGTCCAGTCATTTGGAAGACTGGCTATAGACAAGTAAACCCAACACTAGCAAACTGGGTTCCCCTTGTAAGCCCCATTTGTCATTTAAGGTGTTCATATAGATCTTAGTCCAAGCTGAACCACGCTTTAAGCAGAACCATTTCTACATCCAATACCTAGAGTCCCCCCACTTGCCAGCCTTCAACAATTTTACTCTATTCTCTAAACACCTTATCCATTCGGCATTTGTTCAATACAGAGTTTTCACTGTTGTGTAAGCTAAACTTAAGTGGAAAAATG
This sequence comes from Protopterus annectens, assembly GCF_019279795.1. Classification (NCBI taxonomy): domain Eukaryota; kingdom Metazoa; phylum Chordata; order Ceratodontiformes; family Protopteridae; genus Protopterus; species Protopterus annectens. The sequence goes on along the minus strand of NC_056726.1, from coordinate 1,574,951,309 downwards.
TGAGTTTTAGGAGTTGGAAATGGTGCAACAAACCCAGCTTTGAACCAATGGCTGCAGTTATAGGTTCATAGGATACTAGGCTATTAGCCCAGAGGCCCTTATAAGCCTAGCCAAGAATTTAACCATATTCCCACAATGTCAGCACCCATTTCCCCTGTCCAGCAGGGACACAGGTGAGATCCCAGGGGTGTATTTATCTATTTCCCATACAGTCATTCATGTTCCTGTCTAGAGAGAAGTACTTTGCTTAACATGGAGAGGAAGTCTATTCCACAGATGGGGGGGGGGTAGTCTCTGGGATACAAATCTATCCCACCAAGTTCCATTAATGTCAGACCAGATTTAGGTCTTTCATGCGGGTTGCAAGAGTGCATTCACTTATGGATATGCACCAAGTCCATAAAGGCTGGGTCTAATATGGCCTTGTATACCAGACAAGTCACCTCTGAGAAGTCTTGAGACAGTAGAGGGACAGGGCTTTTAGCTCATCTATACAAGAGACATGAGACCCCAAATTTTCCTGGTCAAGAACCTCTACGGTTTCTCCAGTTATGTGCTTAGCAAGGTAACTGCAAAAGGGGCATTGTACTCTAATGGGAGGAGTGCCATGACTGTTCCTGGATGCAATGCCCTTAGGAAGTAGGCCATGTAGAAAGCCTTCTATACAGAAGCAACATGGTCAAACGTCAGGCTACCATCAACTTTAGTGCCAACTGCTTGCGTGCATAGTTAGTACTGTGATATTAGTGGGGATGTCCTTTTCCCCAAAGGGGATAATGCATTTGGCATTCAATTTGAGGCCATGCTCCTGGCACCAATCATTAGCTTGGGTATGGCCCAGTTTTAGAATGTTCACATCACTAGGGGAAAGTGAGCGCTCAGCTTTAAGTAATCTGCAAACTTGGTCAGCCACAGACCACTGGTTTTGGCTTGCACCTCAGAAAAGTATTTGACAGTAGAGGCCCCAAGACCAATTGTTGGGATACACTGTTCATTACAGGTCTAATGGAGGTGGCTTCCCCTGCTCATTACAGGTCTACTAGAGGTGGCTTCCCCTATTTTGACTGAGGGGGTTCTGTGAGCCAGCTACCCACCCATCTAACATACAGGTGGATACCTAGCTGGAAGGAATTATGCCGAGTTGGGAATAGTGTCAAAGGCTTTGGCTAGGTAAAGCTAGGCAGTGTACCATCTTCCCCTAATCCATGGTTTTGGAGATGGTTTTCAAAGTTGACCACATTTAATAAGCATGCTCTCCCTTTGACAAAACCAAACTGGCAACTTCCAAATGCTTGACCCCACACAATGTGTTCATAAGGCCCATAATGGGTTCCATGGCCTTGCCAATGGGCCTATAATTGCCTAGGTCAGTGGACACTCCACCTTTGTGTAAAGGGTGGAAAAAGTGACAGTCCTCCATTCAGCTGGGATAAAGCAAGTGCTCAGGCTTTGAATAGGGTGCCTAAATCGAGCTGACAACTCATGTAGGATGCAGCCAGGCATGTTGGGTCCCATGGAGACTTGAGATGCAGGTGCTGGGGAATGGATGTCCTGGTTTACCAATTGTGGTTCAGTAAAAACTTCCCCGTCTGCCAGCAGGGTTGGCTATACCTATGGCATTTGTATATGTGGTGTTATTGACCACCAGTTCTGAGCAGATTTGGTGCTCCCTTAGAGATTGCAGACATGTGAAGGCCTTGCGATTGTCCTTGGCGGATGTGACCAATTTGGACTCAAGTTAGCCTTAAAGATTTTACCAGGGACCTCGTTTGCTTGTTTTAAGAGATGGCTTCCAATGCAGCACCTGCTCCTTTGGTCCTGGACCACAATTATATACAGTTTATTGCTGCCAAGGCTCCCCAAGTCCATTATATGCATGGGAAGAGAGGCTTCAAAATACATTTAAAATGGTCTATTGGCAAAGATTCTTCCAAGAACTCTTATAGTAAGCTTATTCACAATTAGAACCCAGAAAGTTACAACTGGGGAAGTTCTACTTCTTCCAAGAGGCCCATAACCAGTGCTGTACAAAAAGCAAGTGCCATAGGTTGGCCAGTGAAGTGAAGCAAATGTTAAGGGTTTATGGCGGACCAAGTTGGGTTGTTTAGATGGCACCAAGTCCTCAAACAGGCTCTTCTTGCCGTATCTTTCACCATGTTAACGGTCCTTTGACCACATTCACTACTGTAAAAGATTAATGTATGGCTTGTATCCAGAGGTATGGTATGCCCAGTTCCACAGATACAATTCTATAGTCCTTCAGAATCTTAGTGCCCCATTTGCATGTACCCATCCATACAGGGTTCAGCTGGAGAGAACACGGGCTACCAAGAGGCAGCCTTCGTATTAAAGCCTCAAACCCCACCCTGCAAGATCCATTACACATTCACAAATACAGTACACCTGCTCAAAAGGTTACATCTTTGAGGACATGAAGGGATAAGCATCAGAATATCATGGGGAGGGGCAAGTAATATCCAACATTGTTAGTTCACAAACTAAAGGCTAAAAAGCTACCATGGGAATTTTTCCAGCTGCAATTTTCTGAAAGTGCAGACCTGTGAAGATTCTATTGCCACTTCAGCATGTACTTTATGAACCCTTGTACTAGAGCACTGCTTTGTTTTACCTCTGGATTATTCTACTTATGCATGACACCAATCTAATTTATGGCAATGGTTACCTGCCTTCTCATATCAAACTGTGCATATTTTTCCCCATCATTGGAATTTTAGACTAAGATAGTAAAGTTTGGTCATGCTGATTCATGACTGCACTTTCAGTGCAGCCTTTGTGAATGCCTGCACTTGATCAATTCTACTAGTCCAGTGGCATACCTCAGCCTAATCACTGCACCATAGCCTTTTATATGGTCCTAGTTTATTCCACTCATTCAAACAAACCTCTCCAGTTTTAACTTTCCACCTTTGAGGACTTCATCTGGATAAAATATTTTCAGAAGACATTTCTATGCAAAAAGGTAATTATGAAACTGTTTACATCCTGCTATAGCTACAAATGTCAGTTTTGCAGAGTGAAAAAGGCATTTTCAGAATCATATGAAGCAGTTGTTAGGAAAACATTGTAGACAAAAGCAAGGTAATACCAGTACATTAAAATATTTTGAGGGATAAGTTTACTAGATGTGATAACCATTAGATAAGCCTACAATAATATGCAACAGTCATTTAACTTTTACTAGAGAATACTCGAGTAACCAGAGGAAATGTGAACTGCTGATGAACATGATCCTATCCATTGATCTATTAAGATTCACTTGTGTTCTCAAAGATGCTACTACCCTGGCTATAAGACTGCTCCTAACCTGGCTATAAGACTGCTTTGCTACAACATGAATGTCTCCAGAAGATGTATAAAATGGAGGGTCATGGATTGAAAGAAAGACTATATGCCTGGATGCAAATGACACCATGGAGTTTAGTAATGGGGGAAGGTCTGAAGTCTGAACAGAAAATCTTCCTAGAATGCACCTGCCAATCCAAAAGCAGGAGGGCAATTTGATCAGCTAAACTTGCTTATGACTTTTCTAATAGTCATATGCCCTAGAACCAGTAAAAAGCAGAGCAGACATACTTCTAATGAATGTTACCTCAGAGGTAACCTGAGCTTGATATGCTGTTCAACTTTGGAAAGCAATAATGGCTGCACAGTTTAGTTTGCCAAATGTATGGCGATTTGTAGCAGTCCACAATTTGGGGATTACAAGTTACCCACACTTAGTTCTACAGCCAGAACCTCACCAAGCACTAACAATATGTCAAACTGTCAAGGGCAGGGAAATACCCAGTCAGAATTTTGCAGCACACAACCAGCAGGGGAGAAACATCCATTAGCATATGCTTAGTCTTATAGTAATACTTGCAAATGTTTAGCAAATCTGCTGTTGGGTGACTGCACAGTGGAAACTGCATCATGTAGAGGTGGACTGAACTGTGGAAACTACAAGTATCTCATGAATATGCAAAAACAGACAGTGGACTTTGAATAGAGATGAGAATTTCCTTTCCTCAGAATCAATTTTAAATTTCTTGGAAACAAGATTACTGTGCATGTGATCCGTTTGTAGTAGAGTAAGATTTCCCCAGTTTACTTACAGAAGTCTCCACACTTGGTGGGAGGGTGGCCTAATGGTTAAGGCGTTTGCCTAACAAATACAGAATGCAGGGTTTGAGTCTCAAGGGATAACTGGCTAGGCTTAAAATGGCTCGCAAGGGCAGTTAGCTTAGTACTAATCTATGAACTTGTCAGTTTAATAAGCATGGAACAAATGCACTGCCCGAGTTAATATGCAAACATTTATAGCCACCTCATAAGTGCATGCTTAGCTTTACATCAGAAAGACCTTCAAATCTGAAATGCAGCATCTGAACATTCAGGTGTTTTCCTCGAATGTGTGGGTGTGTGTGTGTGTGTGTGTGTGTGTGTGTGTGTGTGTGTGTGTGGGGTTATGAGACTTAAAGCAATGTATTCTTACTCTCCATGATGGGGAGAGATTCATTAGAATCAAAAAAGATGTAGCTGGCATTTAGAGGGCAGGGCTGAGACATTACAGGATTTAGGATATTCTTAAGTACTAGCCCTGTCCTTTCCACTGCATTTATTATCCAAACAGCATTTTGGAATTTATTGCTTGGACACCAAAAACATAGCATTCAGAGTTAATGTAAGGTGTAGTGGGCTACATGTCTATAGAGATGTTAAGTGGCACATTAAAACTAGAATACATAGAGCATCCAATATACATATATAAAAAAGTTGCATAAATTATTGTAGCTGGCTTTAGTCTAGTGTGGCTGCAAAAGTACTGTTGGTTCTGCTGAGGGGGCAGCTATGAATTCCCAAATTCAGAGTCCTTATAGAAACCATTAAAAATAATAAAAAAAAATAAATCAGTCCCCCCATTGCATGTAGATTTGATGAATCTTACAGGAAGGACAGGTTCTTCATGGTAACAGGTACAATCTATTTTTCAATACTCTTTCACAGTGTAGATGGGCAGAGATGTACATTGTCTCCCGAATCATGCAGAGCAACAAAAGCTTTGCCAACTTAAAGATGGGAAAAAGACTCTTAAACTTTTGCTCTGCATCAACAATAACCCTAGAGGTGCCACTTTCAGGTTCTGGCCAAAGACAAAACAGTGAATGGGAGAGGAGGATATTACTACCCCTCTGAAACATGCAATTATCTATCCATCTCATTCTCACTCAATATCAATGATACTGCTCATTTCTTACCTAAATCTACTATACTTTTCGGTACCCCCTGCTCCCACCACCCCTACTCTGCCTTTTGCCCTTCATGCTTATTCTTAAGAACTTGTCCTGAACTAGTTGACCTTTGTCCCACGAACATTTCTATGTAAAACTGAAGATAGTGTATGCTGTATGTTTATACACTTCTGGACCTTTCCCTGTGCCTGCACTGAAAATGGGCTTGTTTTGGCCCAGTGGACTATCACAGTAAAATGCCAATAAATGTATCCAGATTACACAATGGATTCTTACAAGAAAAAGATTTTCCAAAAATTACAGAACACAGAAACAACTTTTATATTCAGATATTCCCTGTGCAAGTGATTAGCAATTCTCAAATCTTTGGGGAAAGGGACTTTAATCTTAATCCAGTTACAGGACAGAGCAAAACCAGAGAACTAAAGTGAAAGTTACAAGACCAGGAGAAATGAGGCAAGTTGTAAATTGGTAGTTGTGAGCTCAGAGGTTGCATCCTACACACAAGCATTGTACACACACCACGACATCTGCGACACACACGCACGACCCCCTCCTCAAACCATGAAACATACTTAACAAAACCAGTGTGCCATGTAATCAATCACAGCCCTCAAGGCAAAATAACATACCCAACATACTAGTAATAGGTGACTTAGTCAGGCACGCTGACGTCCCACTCACTAAGCTGAAGATTACAGTTAACTGTCTGTTGGGTGCCAGGATCACCCACATAACAAGCACTCAGGTCACTACAGAACAAGTACAAATATGACAGTTGTTGTCCATGTTGGTGTGAATGACCAGAGCTGTACCTCTCTGGACTACATGAAAAGAAACAAGCTCTCTGATCATGTAGCCCAGGCTGGTATGACCCTGACCTTGAGTAGCATCCTGCCCTCACCAAGAAAGATATCATGGTATAAAGAAAAAAATTCAATTTAAATTGGCTAAGTTTCTGGTGTCAAAGGGGATCCAGTGTCTGCCTAGGATGACATGCTCAACAAGCCACGCTGCTTTGCTAGAGACTGCTTGCACCCATCACCCTTAGGCTTTCGAATACTGGCCAAGGCTCTTGCCACCCCCATAGTGCCTTTAGGCAAGGCTCAAGACAAACCCACTGCAGTAAATAACACAAGTAACAAAAAACCGAGGGTAATGCTACTCAATGCCAGAAGTCTGAACCTCAAAATGCATGCACTCGAGGCACTCCTCAGTATGGAGAAAATATATGTGCAGTAACAGAAACCTGGTTCAAGGCTCGAGAGCACCCCAGCACTACCAGGCTACAACTTGTACCATACATTTCAGCCACAGAACCAAAACCAAAATACAAAAGGCAGGGGCATATCCTTATAAGGATACCCACACCTCCAGGTTAGTGGCACAGCATGATGCTTCAGAGATAATCCACATGCAACAATGGAAAAACTGCAATTCAAATTGCAGCTTGCTACAGATCAACCACCATGTCCCAGGACCCCCATTCACATTTCTGGAAACACTGGGAAACAAAGGTCCTACCAAACACCCTAATATTGGGTGATTTCAATTACCCAAACATTAACTGGGAGAACTACTCAAGTACTAACTCCCTTGCCCAACATTTCCTAGAATTTATAAACTCAAATGCCCTGGTTCAACTGGTCAACACACCCACCAGATGTTACAACATATTGGACCTGGTCATCACCAACATGGGTGACTGGTGTTCCACACCAGAGTTCAACCCTTTGCTGGTTAGATCTGACCATAAATCACTTTGGATATTCACATTCCACCCCCATCCCCAGACAAAAAAAAAAAGTGAAAAAATTTTCCAAAAACAAGCTTCACGTTAAAGACAGAGGTGGAAAGTTTTAAAGCCCCCATGCTGAAGGATAACTGTCCAAGCTGCAAAATCCTTCACCAATGCATTCTACGGGCACCTACAAGAATGCATGATCATGCCATCCCAAGCAAAATGAAAACTCACTCCAAGAAAAGGAAACCAGTCTGGTGGACTCCTGCCATAAACAAGCTACACAATAAAAAGGAGGAAACTAGTACAAGAGTAAAATCCCAAGAAGGGAAGACATCCCTGATCAGCGTGCTTTTGTGTGGAGTTGCCCATAGAGCACCATCAGGCAGCACCGCTTAAACTGTTTCTGGCTCCGTAAAGTCTGCTCTTCAATTTTTCCCTTAGAACTTCTCTACTTGCAATCTAAACAGTCTATTCTCTATCTCAAAAGCTCAGCACTTGCTCCTAAAGCATTTTTATATAGGTATAGTACTTGTATACTAAACAAAGTACTACATTGGCCTAGAATCCCCTTGAGTACCCATTTCCCTATAGGTCCCTTCTGACTCAGTTACACAGCAAACTTTCACTTTTTCTAGCATGTCGAAGGGTCAGTTGCTAGTGTCCTCTCCTGTTCAGCTGGTGAATCTGGGCATCTTGAGGCAATGTTACAATTGCCTCATGTACACAGACAACCCACTCCTTCTCCCACAAAACACAAATACATGTGAGAGATGCAACTATATAGCCAAACTGGAGGCTGAGCTCTCAACTCAGGACTGGCAAGGCCAGACAGGAGGAAACCACGCACACCACAAACCCAGTTTCACATAGAACTATCAGAACTGCAAAACAGACACACTCAGAGGCACTGATCAAAAATCTACCAAAACTACAGAGGCCTCCAAAGCAGACACCCAAGCAACTGCCACCTCAAGACATAAGACATGCAACACATAGTTCTCAAAGTCAGTGTGCTAAACAGTCACAGCCCTTAAGGCCAAACAATGCCAGACACACTTGTTATAGGTGACTCTATAGTCAGACACACCAACGTCCCACTCACCAGACTGAACAAGGAAAAGATCACAGTAAGCTGCCCGTCAGGCACTAGAATCCACCACATAACACAAGCACTCAGGTCACTCCACAGCAAGTACAAGTATGACTCAGTCATTGTCCATACCAGGGTGAACAACCTGAGACATACCTCCCTGGACTACATGGAGACATAGAGGAGCTCTCAGATTATGTAGCCCAGGCCTGTATGACCCTGACCAGTATCCTACCCTCACCAAGAATGAGGCCACAATACAGAGACAAAATGATCAGCTTTAATAATTGGCTTAATTACTGGTGTCATTCTAAGGGGATCCAATGTCTGTCTGGGATGACATGCTTGACAAGCCATGCTGCTTCGCAAGGGACGGCTTGCACCCGTCACCCCTGGGCTTCCAGATATTGGCAAAGGCTCTTGCCACCCCCATAGTGCCTTTTTTAGTCAAGGCTCAAATGATAAACCTACTGCCCTAGAAAACAAATAGAGAAAAACTAAGGGTAATACTGCTCAATGCCAGAAGATGCACGCCCTCGAAGCCCTCCTCAGTATGGAGAACATAGATGTCTGTGCTGTGACTGAAACCTGGTTCAAGGCTCCTGAGAGCACCCCAGCATTATCAGGTTATACCTCATATCATGCGTTCCAGCCCCAAAAATCGACCGAACCACAAAAGGAGGGGGATTATCCATATTCATAAAGGATACCCACACCTCCAGGTTAGTGGCAACGCACGAAGCATTGGAGACCATCCAGGTGCAATTAACAAATAAAACTGCCCTACAGTTTGTAACATGCTACAGACCACCTTCTCAAAACTCAGGAAACCCACACAGCCTTCCTGAAGACACTGGAGAGTATGAATGTCTCTCCAAACATCATCATATTGGGTGACTTCAACTACCCAAACAGACTGGGAACATTACTCAAGCCCCAACACCCTAGCCCAAAGGTTCCTGGAGTTCATAAACTCAAATGCTATGGAACTAGTCACCATTCCCACAAGAGGAGAAAATATACTAGACCTGATAATCACAAACATGGGGACAAAATGCTCCACACCAGAAGTATATCCCTCATTGGTGAGATCAGACCATAAATTAATCTCACTGGAGATCCACATCCTGCCCCCACCCCCAGCAAGAGAGACCAGTGAAGAACTTCTCAAAAGCAAACATCACACTTAAGACTGGAGTGGTATCCTTCAAGGCCCCCCAAGCCAGTGGAAACCACAACCCACGCTGCTGAAACCCTTACAAATGCCTTCTATGAGCACCTCCAGGAATGTAGGTATCAAGCAATCCCCAATAAAATAGACCCTTTCCACCAAAGGCAGGCACCCTGTCTGGTGGACCCCAGCCATAAACAAACTCTACAAGAGGAGAAAGCTACTACATGACACAGCAAAATCCCTAAAAGGGAAGGCATCTCTGATCAATACTAGCAAAAAACTATGATCACTCAAAGTCATCCAAGGCCAACTTTGAGAAAAAAAATCGCTAATGACACAAGACAGTCATAAGGCCTTCTTTAGCTATGTTAGAAACCTGGGTGGAAACTCCCAGATATGCTCAGAATTAGTCCAAAATGAAAAAAAAAAATATATAAAATCACTGAACCCACAGACATTGCCAACATACTGGCAGACAGGTTCAGTGCAAATTTCTCCCCTCCCTCCCAAAAGTAGAAATATCTATCCCACCAGAGTCTAGCCTCCCAAACATCTCAGATGCCCAGGTGAGAGCTGCTCTCTCTCAAGCAAAACACAGCATCAATGGGACCGGTGTCCCTGGCTGTGTGCTACACGAACTCAATGAGGAACTAAACCCACACATAAGGCTGCTGTTTAATCTTAGCCTTACTACAGGATACGTGCCCAAAGAATGGCGTATAGCAACTGTGGTCCCACTCCACAAAGGCGGTGCTTCTACAGACCCTGGAAATTACCGCCCCATAAGCTTGACGAGCCTTGTCTGCAAAGCTATGGAGAGAATCATAATGGAACTCAAGACATTGGGGACCTACAGACACTGGATCCTACCCAATTTGGCTTTGTCAAGGGTAGATCCTGCCTCTTGAACTTGGTCGACTTTTTTGAAACAGTCACTAAGGCCATTGATGAGGGTAAGGCAGTTCACACAGCCTACCTAGACCTAGCAAAAGCGTTCGACACAATACCCCACTCTGGCATCATAGAAAAGCTCACCAGCTTAGATGTAAACCCATATGTCACAAGATGGGTTGCAAACTGGCTCAAGGACAGAACACTCAGGGTTAGAGTTGCTGGTGCCATGTCAGACTCTAAGCCAGGACAGAACACTCAGGGTTAGAGTTGCTGGTGCTATGTCAGACTCTAAGCCGGTCACCAGCGGTGTCCCACAGGGCTCAGTCCTGGGCCCCCTCTTGTTCGGCATTTACTGAAGTGCAGGCAAACATAGGGGGATTGTGGCTGACAAAATTTGCAGATGACTGCAAACTGGGCACCATAATTGACACTCCCATCAGACAGACATCCTCCAGAGAGGTCTCATAGAAATGGATAACTGGTGCCAGAGCCATGGCCTTAAGCTAAATGCCAAAAAATGTAGTCATACCCTTTGGGAAAAAACACGGTAACCCCCAATTACCACATAGGTGGTAATCCATTAAACATGGAAGTTATCAGGGACCTGGGGACCCAAGTTGACAGTAACCTCTTTTGACACTCACATTGCCAAAGTGGTTAGGAAGACCTTCTACATTGCCCACCTGATCATGAAGGGATTCACATCCAGATCAGGAGAGGTCATTGTACCCCTGTACTCTTCACTTAGACCAATGATTGAGTAAAACGCCCCATTCGGAATGTACCTTACCCGACACCTGCAACAGTTGGAAAGACCCCAAAAGTTCCTCACCAAAAGGATAAAGGGGCTCAAACATATGTCATACAATGCCTGACTGAAGAAACTCCAGCTCTATTCAGTCGCATACCATCTGCTCAGAGGTGATCTGTGCCTGACATACAAGGCCATGTCCAACCCGGAATGGACATGCTCTCGTGGCTCTGGTGGATTTGGATTTTTTTTTGAGGTGGAGCAAGAGACTTAAACCTCACAGATATAAATAGGATAGGACGTGCTGGAGGGACAGATTCATCACCCAGAGACTCCCTACACTATGGAACAGAATCCCAGTCCATGTGTGAGGCAGAGCCCCTCACTGACTCTGTTCAAGAGAAATCTTGACGAGTGGATGGGAGATTGTAGGTTTACCCCGGGAATCATCTGTCACTGCTGGACAGAGGCACAGCAAACTAATGGGTATAGTATTCTCATCCTAATGGGTGGTGAAAGCCACACACTCTGGCTAGGCTTATAAATGCCCTAGGGCAGATGGCCTAGTATGAACCTATGAACCTATAAACTTAGATCCCTCAAAATCATCCAAGGAGAGCTTTGAAAGAAAAATTGCCAAGTACTCCAAAGATAACCACAAGGCATTATGTCAAGAATCCAAGTCTCAATGCTCAGATCTGCTTGGAGTTAGTGCAGAATGGCATAAAATACACTGAACTGACATAACCAATATCTTGGCAGACAAGTTCAGCACAAACATCACCCCCCCTCTCACCACCAAGATGGCCCATAACCACCCCTCTCACCACCAAGAGGGCCCATAACCATACCAGAAGAATGTAGAGTCCCTGAAATCAGACACTCAGGTTAAAACAGTCATCTCCAAAGCCAAACACACAGCATCAATGGGGCTGGACAGTGTCCTAGGCTGCATCCTACATGAGCTCAAATATGAACTAACCCCTCACCTAGACGCACTGTTCAAACTCAGCCTCTCCACAGGTTATGCACCCATAGAGTGGTGCACAGCAGCAGTGATTCTGCTTCACAAAGGTGGAGCCACAACAGACCCCAGGACTATTGCCCTACAAGGCAAACTAGCTTGGTCTGCAAGGTTATGTAGCACATCATTGTGGAACTCACTAGAGACATTGGGAACCTCTAAACACTGGACCCTACCCAGTTCAGCTTTAAGGGCAGATCATGCCTCCTAAACCTGATGGACTTTGAGACGGTTACCAAGGCTATAGATGAGGGAAAAGTGGTATACAGCCTACCTAGGCTTCGCAAAGGCCTTAAACACCATTCCCCATTCTGGTATTCTAGACAAGCTCACCAGCCTGAACATAAATCCCTATGTCACAAGATGGCTCATGGACAGAGCCCACATGGTGAGAGTTGCGGGAGCTAGGTCTGACCAAAATCAGTTACAGGTGGAGTTCGCCAGGGCTCAGTCCTAGGACCACTCCTGTTCAGCATATACTTCTCAGAGGTACAGGCAAGCACAGAAGGACTATGGCTGACCAAGTTTGCAGACTACTGCAAACTAGGGGCTATGACTCCAGCTGACAGACATCCTCCAAAAGGGTCTCATGGAGACTGATGCCTGGTGTCAAATTCATGGCCTCAAGTTAAATGCCAAGTGCATAGTCATCCCCTTTGGAAAAAACAAAATACCCAAACTACTACATAGGTGTTAGTCCCCCTAAATACAGAAGGCATAAGGGATCCAAGTAGACAGTAATCTCACCTTTGATCACCACATTGCCAAAGTGGTTAGAAAATCCTTCTATGTGGCCCACCTAATCACAAAAGGGTTCACATCCAGATCAAGAGGTCATTGTGCCCCTCTACTCAGACCCATCATAGAGTAACACACCCCATTTGTATGTACCTTACAAGACACCTGCAATAGCTGGAAAGACCTCAGAAGTACCTCACCAAGAGGATCACTGGCCTCAAACAGATGCTCTATGCAGCTCGACTGAAGAAATTACAGCTGTACTCTGTTGCATACCACCTACTCAGAGGTGATCTCTGCCTGACATACAAGGCTGTGTCAAACCCAGAATTAATGGACATGCTCCACCTAAAGATTATCCCCACAAGCCACACGCTCTAGGGATCTCAACCTCACCACAGTAAATAGATGTGCTGGAGGGATAGATTCCTGTCCCAGAGACTTCCCATGCTTTGGAACAAGATTCCAATCTACATTAGAGTACCTCGCCAATACTCTTCAAAAGAAATATTGACAAGTGGATGGGAAACTGAAAGTTTCTTGGGGATCAGTTCAGTGGCCCTGCTGGACAGAGGCACAGGGAACTAATCAAAAGGGGTGGTGAAAGCAAACACATTCTGGCTAGGCTTATAAATACTTTCAGGCAGATACTAGTCTACCTATGATCCTACTCCATTCCGCCAACTAAGACCATAAAGTACACCCACCCTTCACCACTGGCTTACCTCAGCTGTACAGATTTTCAGAATGTTTGAATTTTGCATCATGTTTGGTGCCCTTCTCCTAAAATCTGCACCTTTAGGCAAATAGCTGAGGATTGAAGTAATTAGATAATGACAGTGTTTTAAGACTACACATACTTCAGAATCATGCTAATGCAAAACCTATTTTATCAACTTTAATTTTGTAAGTGCAATATTTAAAATATGTCCTTATTTGCCTCCCATCACACCATTTTAGGCTTTGTCCAGATGCAGTAGAGTCCACTGGCCATAGTTGGCCTTGCCAGCACTTGTTTTTATGCACTTATCTGAACCAGATTATCCATCCTTCACTCCATATGAGCCAGCTTATCCTGCAAACCTTCAAAACCATACAGGTTAAGGTTTGAAAAACTTACTGTTTCCTAGATTGATACTAGCAATCATCCTATTTAAGCAGAGTGAAAAGGCAATAGTCGAAAGCAGAGCAGTTGGAGAGGAGGTTGTAGGATGCACATGGTGGGACAAATTGACATAAGAGCAGAAGTCAGAGTAGCTCTAGTTGCAGAAAAGGTCAGAAACATGTTAGTTGCTTGGGCACGTGCAGTAAAGCAGTAGACAATGGTGAAGATTTGAGACAGACAATATAAGGAGAGATGAAATAAGGTAATCTAGGAAAGAGGTGGATTGTGAGAAGACCTGTGACAGGCAGGCATGAGTGTCACTGAAGGGTGAGATTGTGACAGTAGACTATACCCAATACCCCCATTTAGATGGTGGGAAAAAGTGGACTGACAGACTTTTGTCCGAAGGTCCATATGCTCTGGGACAGGCTCTTTTCCATATAAAGCCTAGTCCCAACCCTATTTAAATGCAACCTTGTCCAATGGATGTGATATTTAAATTCACCCCATCTGCTTCCCCCCACACCATGTCTGATTGAGACCATGCTCACTTACCATCCCACCACTGGCTTACCTCTCAGCTGTACAGACTTTCAGAATGTTTGAATTTTGCCTCATGTTTGGTGCCCTTCTCCTAAACTCTGCACCTTTTGGCAAATAGCTGAGGATTGAAATAATTAGATAACACCCATGACAAAACTGGATTGGATTGCATGACTAAAATCCCAATACTACTACCTATGAGCAGGTTTACTAGCAAAAGCACAAAACCACTTTCACGAACAGTGATTTCCATGACAAATAATGCCGACTTATACATAGTAAGTAGGCTGTATGGTAGACAGCAGTGTCAAATTCTGTCGACCATAGTTTAAGTTCCCCATTCACAGCAATGCTGTGAATCCCTGCCCTGTGTACATCCTTCTGAACGGTTGTACACATGAACGTAGACATTGACTGTCGCTCCTATGGTGAAGGAGGTGGTTGCCAGACAGGTCAACATTTTCCTTTTGACTGTAAACCCTACAAGCCTATGATTCTCCACCCTACAAGTGACCCAACCAACAGATTTAGGGCATTGGGTGGGTCTCCTCCCTAGATTCTCCGGCAGAAGGAAATGGAGGCTACCAGCTTCTAGGAAGTTATCACTCAACTGTAGAGACGAGTGATTGAAGCTTTAGAATAATCTACTGAAATCTTAATCCAGGCATGATTCAAGGTAAATTTTATGCTGAGAATTTTAGGACTGAAGAGTACAGCCAGTCATCCTGTGTATTCACCAATGATTCACATTACCAAGTTCCTGGAGTCCTTGAAGAACCTGAAGGCCAACAAGTCAAAGCGGAGTTTATCATCTTTAATCCTTGGAGCTATGAAAGTGGAAGATTCAGAAGATCTGCCATCTGTGAAGCAACTAGGAGAGAAGACAAGATGTTAGGAATACTACATGGAATTTGAACAAGTCACACTGCCTTCCACTGGAGAAGAATTCCCATGGAAAAAAGCCCCAACAAAATACAGAACCATAATATACCCAAGAGAGGTTAGAACTGCTCTGTATTATGATAGTACGCCCACCACTGGGGAAGAGGGCATTCTGTTTTTATATGCAACAGTCTAGCCAGAATTTACAGACCGAGGGGTGGGGCAATCCATTTCCATAGAATGGACTGCTATTACACCAGCCACTGTCCCACTCCCCCACAGTCAAATCAGTCTGACTTGCTCCACAGCTGCTGACCATCTGATAAGACACTGCACTTCAATGTACTGTTACTAGCCTATGCTACAAGACAACAGCAATGTTACACCAATAACGGACATCCCATATTAAACAGTAATGGGAGCATCAGATAAATGAAGATTCCTGCACGAGCATGTGAGTCTACAAATTATGTCCAGGTTCTGTAGGACACATGGCAGTACTGCTTTGCTGCTCAATCTTCACAATTAAGACAGTTCATGAGAACAGTTAACCAAAGTTCATTTTGCTCATTCACTAGCATAAGCTGCAGCATTCCTCATTTCTTGCTACTCACCCATAATTATCAATGATGGGATATTTGGGAGTAGAAGTCTCATCTTCCTGCAGGGTTGCCACACAGCTGTCAATAAAGAGTCGCAGAGGTACATGGTTTTCTGTAGAGACAGAAGCTTCGATGTGAAGCACATCACCCAAATAGAATTCTGTGGAATCCCTCTGAGCACTCCAGTCATCTGGAAAGGAGACAAATTGTAGTTAAGATTTAATTGTTCATACACACTGGGATTCAGACAATGCAGAGCTCAATTGTATAATGAGGTAGAGACAACTGCTCTTAATTAACAATGTCACAAATGTGCCCACAAAGCTAGTGCTGCCCCTTTATTCTATTTTTAATCTGGACAAGGATATAGTGCCAGGGCATTTTATAATCTGGTATAGATCAGGGTTCAAAAGACGGCTCCAAGTAGCCATACACCAATTGCCTTAATGGGGGGGGGGGGGGTTGTTTCAGGCCTGCAGTGTTAAGGTACACAAGTTTTGGAAAGTAACAGCAAAACCTAGTGACCATATGCCCCTCATGGGAGTAGCATTTTGCAGAGTAGTGACCACATTCAATACAATAAGCTCTGTAAACCATCAGTTATACATCTTTGGTTAATGGTGAACCACTGCTTGGTTAGACCTAGAGAACAGCCCCAAACTGTTCAACCTCTTCATGGATTTCTGATGCAAGTCTAATTCAGCTAGCAGATAATCCAAGGAGGGTCAAATGCCATTTTCACTCACATTGGCAACACTGCTGTTATTCTAGCTTCAATACTTCATTTGCAACTAGCTAGATCAAAAATTCAATGCAAGTACCACATTTGAGGTACCTAGCTTACTAACATTTTCCCAACTCATCATTGCTCACAAAATCTTTTATCAACCTAAAAATACTCCTATTCTTGCTAACCTTATCACCCCATATACGAATCTAACTTCACTACACTCCTCTACTAGATTACTTGTTTGTACTAGTAAGTCTAATAACTTGTCAGGTGATTAAGAAAATCCTAACACTGTTGGCAAACGCTGGAACCTTCTACCAACAGACCTAACTCTAATACCATCCCTTTCCAACTAAGACTCAAACTTCACCTAAAAATCACACCGGTTGTGCCCCTGCACAAACCCTGACTAATTGCTTCCTCTTTCACTTCTATCTTCCTACTCCCTAGGGTCCACTTACCCCGCTTATGTACATTACTGATCTCCTTTTTTTATTGCTCTCTGACTTTTCCTTTCTTCAACCTACTTACTCTTCAACCTTCCTATAATTCTCCTGTATACAAAGGTTTGCATATAATTACAATGTTTACAAGTATATTATACTTTTTTTTTTTTTAACAAACTACCCTTAAACAATTTTCCTTATGCCACACTAAGAATAGTTCATCCTCAATTCCCCCCCCCCCCCCAATTTATTTTCCCTCTATTCTTATTTGGTTTCAATGTTTATAATTGTTAATGTAATTCCACTATTAATCTTTAATGTTTATAATGTTTGTCTGGAGCTTTTCTCCCTGGGCCTCTACTGAAAATGGACATGTATCCAGTTAGACTAGCCCGATCAACAAATGTAAAATAAATAAAATGTTAAAGCAAAGCTTGGGAATATCTGTAGTCTCACCTAGTCTGCAATCAGACACACTAACCACTCCTATCACAAATGCTGACAATTCATTAAATGGGGCTGTAAGCTCCTCCCTTGACAAGACGATTCAAAGCCTTTAGTCTCTACAAATGCATCTGCCTCAGGGTGGTGGCACTTTATAGGGAAATGCTGCTCAAGGACAGACCTCACCAAGAATCCTAGCAGTGTGGTAGTTACCTGCTGTGCTTTCTCCCTTCAGAAATTTTAGAGCCATCTTCTGGAGCCTTTTTGGCATGTTGTCTGAAGGCCAACTATGTAGGGGGCGTACCCACTTTTCCCTTGTACATTGTGTACCCACTTTTCCCCTTGTACATGGAATTTAAGAACTTTATAATATTACAAGCTTTTGTTAGCAGTAATTAGCAAGACTAAAGATCTACTTATCTCACAAAGTGTACCAGAGAGCATCCAGTAGGGTATTCAGGCATAGGGAGCCTCCAGTAGGGTATTCAGGCATAGGGGGTCATCACCCTCAAAAAGGCCCAGAGATGTCCATTTTTATAATACGAGTAAGACTCCAAGTAGTACCCTTGTTGCTCTAGTATACCCTTGGTTGGCCTGCCTCTGGCATAGATTTAAAAATAAGCATCAATGAGAATGCAAGGCTAGGCTTCTTAAGATCCTCAGACCAAAATCCTAGCAAGTACATACGAATCTACAACTGTTAACACATCACCAAGAAATGCAGTTCTTTCTGAAGTGTACATCTAGATAAATTGAGCCCCCCCCCCAAAAAAAAAAGTGAAGGCAGTATCTGGGCCTTAACTATACTCAGTTGCTCCATAAAAAAAAAGGTACACTTGGCAGTCATTCAATCTTGTGCAGGCCAAGACTAGTGACCACAAAGGAGAAATCCTTCCTCAGGGATGGCTGTGCCTCCTTGGGAGGTTGTAATGCACCCCAAGATCAATGCTTTGTAATGCACCCCAAGATCAATGCTTTGTAAAAATCTAGACTATTTGTGGTAGTAATTGCATCAACCATCTGTTAAGGGCAGTGCTCAGAATGCCAAACTTAAACCAGTCAATGTAATGGAGTACTATCTACAGCTACCAGCTAGAAAGTAAAAAGTCCTCAGCAGGATTGTAGGGTTCTGCAGTTTCAGATCCACTAAAAGGTATAGCTAATGGAATTGTAGGTAGATCTTGCATACTGAGGAACATAATCTACTCATGTTACCAATCCCATTAGATGAATACAGCCTTTATAATTTGTTAGCAGCTATTGTGGCAACATCCACTTTTGACAAACGCTACACATTGGCCACCAAGTCTACGGTAAGATCTGTTTTGGGGTCTATGGCCATATGGATATTAGCTAATCACAGGCCATATGGATATTAGTTAGCTGATCACACCCAGGTATGTTTGTTGGATGTAGGACTGTCCCCATCATGCCAGTAACTGAAGTGAAGATTTCTATTGTACTTACCAGAATGCTGCAAGTGCCAGTCTTTAGCACCCCCCTTAATACTACCATATAGTTGGGACAGAAAGTTCCCTTCACCTACCTTCCATTTCTAGGCATCACCCAACAATTACCAAGACAGTAAGTCTTACACACAGGAACAAGCCAGCAAGAGTTTCAGGCTTTCATTTGCAACAAAGAATATTCCATATGCACTAGGACCAAACATTAACACTTCTTGCAGATCTGTTATAAAGTTGATTACTTTGACATTTCCCCCACAAGTTACAGAAAGCCATCTGAAGCAGATCTTTTCCCTAATCCTATTAAAGCATAACCTGGACAGAGGACAGGAAATTAAAAATCCACCCCAGGTATGGCACCCGTTTCTGGACAAAAATCATGCCCCAGCTAACATACTTTCTTCAGAACAAGGCACAGTAGCTAAATACATCTCGAGTTGTATGGCTAGGCTTATAAAGGTCCAAGTTGTATTTAGCCCAATTATCACCCATGAACCCAAGCCAAATTTGGCACTCATGCACCTCTTACCATTCATAAGTCTCAAGGAGAAGTTCATTCTTTGCTCTGAAGACACGGTTGATCTGAATGGGACCCACGTGGGCTGAATTGCATTACTACTTACATTTTCCTTCCTACAGGAAACAAAAGGCAAGATTACACTTCCTTCCAATAAACTATTCACAGACAACTGTGTAAATACACTGACCCTCACTTCAACTGCTTACCTTGGATAATAACAGTGAATTGGAACCACAGCATCATTTGTTCTTATGATGACTAGGCTAGTTGTTGGAGTGTAGTATAGGCTTGTGCTATACACAAAGGAATCCAAAGTCATCTGTAAACAAAGACATAATTATACAAGGTTAAGATACCTTAGTCCATCTATCATGGTACCTGGTAGTATAAGCCACATCATTGGCAGCACTCTAACATTAGAAAGTAGCATGCATAATTAGCTACAGAAAAGAAGGCACATCATACCTCCAGAAAGATGTATTCCAAGTCAGTTGCCTCAGTTATGATAGCCAATTTGAGAACAGTGTAAGAGACTAATACCACAATTCCAGAGTGGCTAGAAAGTCATTTGAGCCACTACAAGCATGACAGTCACCTCCCAAAAGTCCAGGCAGAACATTACAACAGATGCCAAACCAGAGCCCATAAACTGCAGACTGCCAATCCTCCACATATTAAACATGACCAGAGGCTGAACTGAAGACACTATCTTAAATTAAATAAGGCCTGATCAAGCATATTAAGATGAGACAAGCTGCCCTTGTACAGTACAATTGCCCTGCAATCTTGTAGTATATATTAAAACTACACACAGCAAAGTATGTGTGGGGTGTTACGGCAGCATTCTTTAACATTGTAATAAAGTTACAGTGCAAAATTAAAGGCCATATGAGGTATATCAGGCAAGACATGCCCACGGTCTTACAATCAATACTAGCTAGGAATTCACAACCTCTCAATTTCCCTTGCTGCCCAGGTCTTATCACCTACAAAAAAGGTCACCACAAGCCAGCAGCACCATTACAAAGCCTAGACTTATGTAAAATTCTAGATAATGGATAATTAGCCAGATGGAAAATGAGCCATTCTTCCAAAGAATGGGTTGCACAGAAGCTCTCCCCAACCCATTTAGAAGAGCCTAAAGATGCAGTAATTTTAGGTTTGTTGCAGCTCTGCAGAATAGGGGAATATGATGCCTACCAGGAACAGAGACAGCTCAGACTGCTGTACAACTGACAGGAGTAATAGTAAAGGCTTTGGTGGATTAGTCTCCACCAAAGCAGTGCACCTAGCTCTATACAGAAGCCATTTCTGCACAATTTTCACAAGTTTACCCACCACATTGTGAGAAGAAACCCTCCTGATCATACCCAATATGGACCAGTCTGGTGCTCAAACCCTATTAGGCATAAGGGGACTCAGACAGAGCAACATATGGGGAGAGCCCTCCCCCATGCCAAAGCCATTCTCAGTATATCCATTAGTGCTTGCCACCTCCTGAAACTGAAGTGATAGGAGAGAAAGCCAGGAATCAGAGCAAGAACTCATCCAGGAGGCAAAGATATTTCATGATCTTAAATGGAGAAAGAAAGGAAGCATGCCATGGTGTCTTAACTACCAAAGTACTGCAAGACCCCCACACTGCAAAAATCAGCTATCCACTGCTGTACTCCCTAGTTACAATCATTCACCTGTAGGCACACAAATGTAGTGTGGAGACATGCTACATTTCCTGTTCCCAGGCTGTAGCCAGCAAACTCACCCAGTCTTGTACAAGAGGATTCGGTCTCCGCTCTCTACCATGGTAGAATTTTTAGTGCTGCATTTGTACAGGACACTTCCTCCTTATACCTCTAGGTTGAGAGAATGAAGGCCACAGGAATAACTTAAAATGATGCAGTATTATAATACAGGAGGTGCTATTAACAGCCCTCATTGCAAGCATACCAATACAGCAAGTGTGTTTTAGTGCCAGGATGTCCTTATTACTAAAAGGCATTCTTAGTATACTAAAGTATATTCTTAGACTCCCGTTTATTGGGGAGGCAGAGAATAGTCTCACACCCATTATTAACATTTATATCATTTAGTGGGCAGGCCAGACCTTTAGGGTTTTATTTATAAGGGCAAGAATTATCACAGCCTGCTTCTGGGGAAGAGAAATGAGAACGCATACCTTTTGGTAGTGGGGGGGGGAAGAAAATTAATCAAACCTGAATGTGGTAGTTCCATTACTTGCTATGCAATTCACAGAAGTATGCAGGTAGTGTTTTTTTTGGGGGGGGATGAATGGAAAACCTGCATCTAGCAGTTCTATTACTTTTAATGTAATTCATGAGAGTGCAGGCCACTCAAGATCAATTTCTCACACTGGATAGTTTGCTCAAGCAATAAAAAGCTTATTAGGCAAGGCAAATATATTCTGCTCTTATATCCAAGATACATTTACTATAGCAGAAAAAAAAAAAAAGTTTAAACACCAAGCTAGTTGCACACATACATAAAACCAGCCTGATTTGCCAAATAATTTTTTTTGTGACTTATTTGGAGATTTTATGGCCCAAATTATATAACTAAATGGTCTAATGAGCACACACCTTGTTGAAATCAAACAAAGCAAGAGCCTAGTACCTATGGAGAAACACAGGCACTTTAAGGTTTCATTATATGATTAATCTTAGCAACCCTATAGATTGTCATTAATAGCCTTATTAAAATAAAAATAACTTACTTTTAAAGAGCTTCCACACTCATGGAGTTCATACCGGAATACTATAGTCATGTCACTCACTGAGGTAGGGGTACAGCCCACAGATCCCAGACTAAGGTCAGCCTCCTTTACCAGATGTCCAGTCCCAAAAAGATCTTTGTTTACAGTCACTTCCAGATCAGCTTCATTGCACAATACTGTAACAGAAGTTGGTGAAGATACAGCCCGGAACTCAACAACAGGAGTACCATGACCCAAGCGCAGTCCAGAACCTGGCTTAGAATGCAAACCACGAACAGAACTACTTCCTCTTCCAAAAGGATGCGACTCCAACAGCTTTTTCCTGGTACAAAACCCTCCCGCAATCAAAACAAAGCAAAAACAAACTTGAAAGAAAAACCTAAACCCCATTTTCTCAAGACAAAACCTCACATCTCTTAGTGTAGGGCAGCAACAGGTTTAAATACTAGACACAATCTCTACTAATTCAAAATTGCTTTCAGGTGTGCTCACTATTTTTTTTTCTAAGCAACTAGGTAATTAGAGTTTTCATTGGTGTTTGCTTGTTATGAGCTCAGTGTCTTTGCTGTGCCTGGGTTTACTTTGCAACTAAGGCAAACTCGCTCTTTTAGCAAAACTGGCTGAGGCAGAGTAAAAAAAAAAAGTTAACTTTTATGGCAGAGCATTATTTATTGTGATAGATTTACTCCCGTCTTGTGTTTGACAGAATTGCAGTATTGACACAGTTAACAGCCAAATACATTGTTTTTCTGACACTGATTTTAGTTTCTGATGCAGTTTTGTTTGCATTATAGAGGCAATGATGTATGAAAATATTTGTTAATATGCACTCTGTAGCTCAATAGGTAGCACTCTCCCCTTTGTGTTAGAAGCTTAGAAAGCTGTAGGTTCTATTCCCCCAATGAGTGACTAGATTTATTTTTTCATCACTGATACTTCAATGCAGCAACAGGGGGCAAATTATGGGGGAGAAATGGTTCCTGAGGATACACATAGAAGTGTGGAGAGAAAGGTGTATCCCAGATGACTATTTTTGTGCCAGTGTACAAGAACAAAGGGGAGATTCACAACTGTTGGTGGTATAGAGGTATCAAACTACTGCCAGAGTACAAGAAAGGGCTAGAGAGGGTGATTAAATTAATGAATTTGCAAAGTAGTAGAAAGTAAGATGGAAGAACAACAATTCAGATCCAGATCAGGATGCAGCACATCTGGCCCAATGTTTGCAGTGAGACAGACAGTGGAGAAGAAGATAGATGACGAAGTTGTCCGACTAGGCATTCCTAGACTTGGAGAAAACAAGGCAAGGTCCCAAGAAAACTAATTTGGGGCAATCCTGTGATGGCTTGAAGTCCCAGAAACACTGGTATAATTAATGCTGGTTATGACCCAATGGCACAAGTATGGACGGTTTTCGGACTCAGTGGGGTTCCTCATGGAAGTGAGTGTACATCAGTGTTCAGCTCTGATTCACCGCTGTTCATAATGGTGATGGGCTACATTAACAAACAGATTGGAGGGGGCAGACCAACAAAGCTACTGCATAAAAATGAAATGGCATTACAGCCAGATTTTGAATTGGAACTTCAGCAAGTATAAGGAAATAGTATGCAAAACTGAAGACACATAGAATAAAACGGAGTACAGACAAGGCAGTTGTCATGGGAGCAAAACAGAGGAATCAGAAAGCTGAAATCATCATCATCAGCAGCAGCAGCATCATCCCCCTTTTACCCATTTTTCTACACAGGGTTGGGGCATCGTGTCAACTGTTGCCATTTCTTTCTCTATTCAGTGCCACTCTCCTGTCTTCTTCAACACTCATGCTCGACTGTCGCAGGTCTTCTCTCACACAATCCAGCCACCTATTTGCTGGATGCCCTTGTCTCCTCTTGCCTGCTTCCTGTTTGTCCCAAATCTTCTTTACCAGATTGCTTTCTGTTTTTCTGCACATGTACCGAAACTACAGTAATCTGTCCTCTTCAACCTGTTCTGCAATTGAAGCTACTTTGGCTTCTGTTCTTATGTCCTCATTTCTTCACCTGTCCCACAGTATGTACCTGACTACCTGTCTCAGGCACTTCATTTCCATCATCTCTACCTCTGTCAACTACTCTGCCTTTACTGCCCGAGTTTCCATACCATACACTAGCACTGGTTACACCACTGTTTTGTATACCTTACTTTTTAGCTTCTTTGGCATTTCTCTTTCATACTCTACCCCTAACATTCTGTGCCAAGTGGCTGCAGCCCCTCTGATTCTAGCTTTGACCTCCTCATTCAGACTTCCCTTCTCTTCAACTACCGCTCCCAGATACTTGAAGCTGTTAAGCTGTTGCACTATTTTCCCTTTTATCTCAATTCTCAGCTTCTTCTGAACTCCACTATTTGTTGCCATTACAACTGTCTTATCTGTACTCACTTTCATCCCATGTGCCTTCAGTTTTGCATTCCATTCCACTATCTTTTGCTGAAGTTCTTTGTCAGAGACTGCCTATAACGCTGCATTATCTGCATACAGCAGCTTTGTTGATCTGTCCCTTCTGACCTGTTTGCTCATGTAGTCCATCACCAATATGAACAGCAGTGACCTTAGAGCTGTACACGGTGCACACCCACTCCCAATGGGAACCCCTCTGTGAGACCAAACAGTGTTCATACTTGAGTCACTGAGTCCTTGTACATAGCTTGCACTAATTCTCCCAATATTTCTGGGACTTTGAAACAGCACAAGACTGCCCAAATCAGCTTTCTTGGGACCTTTAAATATGCTTTCTCCAAGTATAGGAATGCCCAGTTGGACTCTTTCTTCATCTCTAGCTTCTTCTCAACTCTCTGTCTCACTGGAAACATTGGTCAGTTGTGCTGCATCCTGATGTGAATCCAAACTGCTCATCTCCCATCTTACTTTCTGCTGCTCTGCGTAATTCATTTATCAATCACCATGTCTAGAACGTTCATGCACTGTGACATGAGTTTGATACCTCTGTAAAGTCCACAGCTGTGGCTGTCCCCTTTGTTCTTGAACACTGGCGCTAGCATTCTTATTCTCCAGTCATCTGGGATATGCCTTTCTCTCCACATTTCTATGACTACCCTCAGGAGCCATTTCTCCCCTATCTCACCCAGCATCTTTATCATATCTTCTGTGACCTCATCTGAGCCTGCTGCTTTCCCTGACTTCATTTTCCTAGGTGACATTCTTACTTCTATCATGGGCTCCTTCTCTTTTCTCATCATAGGCCATGTCTAGGGCAGTACAGCTTTTGTGGGGTTTTCGTCATTCAGTAGCTGCTGGAAGTACTCCTTCCATATTCCTTTGACGTCCTGTGGACTGGTGAGTAGGTTGTTGCTGGCATCCCTTATGAAAGGTATCTAAATATCTTCTTTATCTTTTTGTCTTTGCCTTCTAACCTGATATAGTTTCTTTGTGCCTTCTGCTGACTTACTTTCCAGAAGCTGGTAGAGTGGCTCTGATGCCTTGTTCTTTGCTATCGAAATTCTTTCTTAGCTTCTATGTAAGCCAACTATTATCCCATCCTAGGCTGGTCTGTCTTTTCTATCGCACACTTTTTCCTGCACTCCTTCTTTCTTTTGATGACTTCCTAAACTTCTGCATTCCACCACCAGCTTTCCTTCTCTACCTTATTTCCGTACCTGGCTCAGCCACATATCTGTTCTGTAATTCTCACGCATGCTGTTTTAAGGTGCTGACATTCTTCAACTCCACCTATTTGCTCTTCTTCTTCTTAACATGCTAGAGCCCTGAATAATTCCTTGAACAGTTGTGCTTTCTCTCCAATAAACTTCCACATCATCAGTCTGGTCTCTGTTGACCTTACAGCCTTCTCTGATCACTGTTTGCAGCTTTTTGTGGCAACCAGTGGCTTATGCTGTGGGACAACTGTTTCACTGGTGATGACTTTGCAATTGTTGATTTTTACCCCAGTGCCCTTTCATTAATAGTGGGAAGTCTACCTGAGTTGCATGTTGGCCACTCTTGTATGTGATCTTGTAACTGTCTCTCTTTCTGAGCCTTGTGTTGGCTACTATCAAGCCATTTACCAGACAGAAGTCTAGAATGGCCTGTCCTTCTTTAATCCTGTTGCCCCATCCATGTGAGCCCAGGAAGTCCTCATATCCTGTTCTGTCTGTTCCAGTATGTGCATTCAGATCACCCATTATCAACACCAAATCCTGTTGTCCTGCTTTATCTAGTAGGCCATGCAACTGCTGCCTGAATGCACTCTTTTTCTCACTATCACAACCTTGCTGTGGGGCATAGACTGAGATTATGAATACAGCCCTGTCATTACACTGGAATCTGATTGCCATAAGTCTGTCACTAATTCTAATGACATCCTCACTGTCTTCTGAAGCCTCTTCCTCACAACAATTTCCACACCATTTCTAGCCTGTCCTCCTCCTAAGTAGTAGCTTTTGGATCACAATCCAAGTGTCTTTGCTGTACTGCCCTTCCATCTTATCTCCTGAATACAAACGATTTCTAGCCTCCTCCTTACCATCATGTCATCCACTTCCAAGCTGCAGCTTGTCAGTGTACCTATGACTGTAGAAATTCTTCATTCATGTTTGGCATATTGATTAGTTTTACATCCAGATTTCGCTCAACAGAACTATCCCAGGTAACCCAAGCTGG